>NC_034193.2:47198843-47498843 GCF_002021735.2 Oncorhynchus kisutch
TTTTTATAATGGATTTAATGGTGCTCTGTGGGATGTTCAAAGTTTCTGATATTTTTCTATAACCCAACCCTGATCTGTACTTCTCCACAACTTTGTCCCTGACCTGTTTGGAGAGCTCCTTGGTCTTCATGGTGCCGCTTGCTAGGTGGGGCACCTTGCTTATTGGTGTTGTAGACCCTGGGGCTTTTCAGAACATCTCTATATATATACTGAGATAATGTGACAGATCGTGTGACACTTAGATTGCACACAGGTGGACTTTATTTAATGAATTATGTGACTTCTGAAGGTAATTGGTTGCACCATATCTTATTTAGGGGCTTCATAGCAAAGGGGGTGAAAAAATATGCACGCACCACTTTTCCGTTAAGAATTCTTTAGAATTTTTTGAAACAAATAATTGTTTTTGTTTCACTTCACCAATTTAACTATTTTGTGTATGTCCATTACATGAAATCCAAATAAAAATACATTTAAATGACATGTTGTAATGTAACAAAATAGGAAAAACACCAAGGGAGTGAGTAGTTTTGCAAGGCACTGTATATGTATTCTCCGTCATGTGAAATCCATAGTTTAGGGCCTAATGAATTTATTTAAATTGACTAATTTACTTTTTTATTTTATTTAACTCCTATTTTACTAGGTAAGCTGACTGAGAACACATTCTCATTTACAGTAACAATTTGGGGAATAGTTACAGGGGAGAGGAGGGGGGGATGAAATAGCCAATTGTAAACTGGGGATGATTAGGTGGCTGAGATGGTATGAGAGCCTGATTAAGAATTTTGCCAGGACACCGGGGTTAACAACCCTACTCTTACGATAAGTGCCATGGGATCTTTAGTGACTCCAGAGAGTCAGGACACCCATTTAACATCCCATCTGAAAGACAACACCATACACATGGCAATGTCCCCAATCAATGCCCTGGGGCTTTGAGATATTTTTTATTTAAGGATGCCTCCTTCTGGCCCTCCAACACCACTTCCAGCAGCATTTGGTCTCCCATCCAGGGACTAACCAGGTACGACCTTGCTTAACTTCAGAAGCAAGCCAGCAGTGGGATGCAGGGTGGTACAGTCTTCTGCAGGCAAATTAACTGTAACTCAGTAAAATCTTTGAAATTGTTTCAATGTTGGGTTTATATTTCCGTTCAGTGTATAATCCCATACCGTTTAGCAAGGCAACGGCTTGCAAGGCTACCTCATCCTTATTCCAAAGCAATGAACCAGAGTTTAAAATAATAAGACCATACAACTTTTATTTACATTGCTTCCTACATGGCACATTAAGGCAGGATCCCAACCATCTCCCCGGTTGGCTTTCAAACTAGAAACGACTTTAAGAAGAGGCAGCAGAGGCACATCATAAGAAACATACTAGACTAATCCGGTAAAAACATCATAACCTCAAAAAGCTACGTGGGTCAATAGAAAATGTACCCCGGTCCTTACTTTGCGAAATGGGCAAATATCCCAATTACATTGTAAATAAAATCATTCAAATGGAACGTTTCCCATTGCAATAAAGACGTAAAAAACGTTATAAAGTAAGCCATGTTTACTGACAGTGTTGCCTGAACCCTAATCTCTCGTGGACAGACTATGTAAACATAAATGGTACCGTGGATCTGTCATGATATAACGGGACGTGTGAGATCAGCAGCATTAGTTCCGGTGCTTGGGTTTTTCGTCACTGGCGAATTGGACAAATCAGGAATTTTGCAGGTGTTAGAAGGGGAGGGGACATCTGTCCCATAGACTTGCCCGTAACTTGAAAGAGAGAGGTTGGAGCTCTTCGTTCTATCTATTTTCATAGCACGTATAGACTCAGAGCTTAATCGAGCATCTGACCAATTACGAAATACTTTAGTTCTGGGTTAACCGAAATAACCTAAACCCAAACCAAGACCCATTGACAGTTTCCTTATGTGATTTGGATGATATAGCTAGTCTGCACGTCACTTCACTAAAGGTTTTCTGGTCAATTAATAAGTTCAAATCTCTTTCTGAGTTTTCATGATGAAGCCTTTTATCTGAAATGTGAAAATGAAGGTGACTAAGAGGTATTTGTCAAGGGTTCTTCTGGCGGCCTTGGCCTTTTAGAAGACGGTTAACACACGCCAACCCCCTGTCACCCTTTCAACCTCAGCCTGCCATGTGAAGACTGTAGGCTCATCGTTAGCTCTGTATTCAGCCAGCTCTCATGGAAGTAGTGGACACAACTCACACACTCCGAGTTTCACATTGACATTAGCAGTATTCTCTCACACAGTCACCCGATCTCAACAACCACACACACATATTAAACCCCGCTCACCGCCGTGTGTGACCCTCCGTACTGTTCATGGCTACAAACGAGGGTCAGGTGTCTCTTAAACAGCAGCAAGCTGAATCTCATTAGTCAGTGAATCTTTACCCATAAGGAGCTGTTTGGGAAAGAGGGGAGAAAATCAGTGATTCGCCATCGATAAAATCCTGATTGATTCTTGATTCTGTTTTCTGTTTTGAAAACGAACGGCAGTCTCATTGACGTAGTTTTTTCCCCCGTCCCTAATATAAGCTGAGAAAATATATATATAGGCAATTCGCCTTGAGTGAGTTTGTGGAACAAAGGCCCAGACAGAGAATTTCTTCCATTCTTTCATGCCTGGGTATTTCCATATGTCCCCAATAGCTCCCCTACTCATCCATCACATTTCACTGTGGGCTAGACAGCTGTCCAGAGCTAATGCATACTCACAGTCCAGCAGTCGGTCAAATTGAATGTAATGCCATAATTCCTTAGCAGTCAAGGCAGGCAAACAGATGAAATTCAGTATATGTCTTTCCTTGAAACCTTATTCAAGGGTTGAATAGGCTTCTTTATTTATGTGGGGGTGGGGGATTTGCTATTTGTGTAAGTGCTCATGGTATCGTATCATGTGTGTGTCTTTGTATCGCATGTATGCATGTATTTGCGTGGCATGTGTATGTGTGTGTAAGAGAGAGAGAGAGGAGAGAGAGAGAGGAGAGAGGAGAGAGAGAGTATCAAAGAGGCACAGCCATGCTGATACAACATGTTTAAGATTAATTAAAGGATCTTGCTCTGGCTCTTGCTTTAAGATGTGATGTCATGTGATGTTAGCTCAACAAGAAGCCCCACCACAGTAAACTGTTGACTCACTACTGGATAATGACATACATTTACTCAACCTAATCCCATTTGCCCTTTAAGGACATTGCAGTATGAACAAAATAGCAAAGAGGCCTCTTCTGTTGCCACTACAAATAAATAACGTATTAGAGTATGGTATAAAATGTCTGCTAAACACTACAACTAAATAACATATTAGAGTATGGTTTAAAATGTCTGCTAAACACTACAACTAAATAACATATTAGAGTATGGTATAAAATGTCTGCTAAACACTACAACTAAATAACATATTAGAGTATGGTATAAAACGTCTGCTAAACACTACAACTAAATAACATATTAGAGTATGGTATAAAATGTCTGCTAAACACTACAACTAAATAACATATTAGAGTATGGTATAAAACATCTGCTAAACACTACAACTAAATAACATATTAGAGTATGGTATAAGACGTCTGCCTATTTGCCAAATAAATATCTTATAAGCTCTAAGAGAAAGACCTTTTGAACACCCAGTAAGTAACTCCTTTGTGGTTTGAGGTTAATGTTTTTATTTCACCTATATTTAACCAGGTAGGCTAGTTGATAACAAGTTCTCACTTACAATTGCGACCTGGCCAAGATAAAGCAAAGTAGTGCAACACAAACAACAACACATGGAATAAACAAGCATACTGTCAATAACACAATAGAAAAAAAAGTCTATATACAGTTTGTGCAAATGGCGTGAGGTGGTAAGGCAATAAAAAGGCCATAGTAGTGAAGTAATTTCAATTTAGCAGATTAACACTGGAGTGTTGGATGAGCAGATGATGATGAGCAGATGATGATGTGCAAGTAGTGATTCTGGTGTGCAAAAGAGCAGAAAAGTAAATAAAAACAATATGGGGATGAGGTAGGTAGATTGGGTAGGCTATTTACAGATGGACTATGTACAACTGCAGTGATCGGATAGGTGCTCAGATAGCTTTAAAGTTAGTTTAAAGTTAGTGAGGTAAATGTAAGTCTCCAGTTTCAGTGATTTTTGCAATTAGTTCCAATCACTGGCAGCAGAGAACTGGAAGGAAAGGCGGCCAAAGGAGGTGTTGGCTTTGGGGATGACCAGTGAGATATACCTGCTGGAGCACGTGCTACGGGTGGGTGCTGTTATCATGACCAGTGAGCTGAGATAAGGCGGAGCTTTACCTAGCATAGACTTATCGATGACCTGGAGCCAGTGGGTCTGGTGACGAATATGTTGCGAGGGCCAGCCGACTAGAGCATACAGGTCGCAGTGGTGGGTGGTATAAGGGGCTTTGGTAACAAGACGGATGGCACTGTAATAGACTGCATCCAGTTTGAGTAGAGTATTGGAAGTTATTTTGCAGATGACATCACCGAAGTTGAGGATTGGTAGGATAGTCAGTTTTACGAGGGTAAGTTTGGCGGCGTGAATGAAGGAGGCTTTGTTGAGAAATAGAAAGCTGTCTCTAGATTTGATTTTGGATTGGAGATGTTTGATATGAGTCTGGAAGGAGAGTTTGCAGTCTAGCCAGACACCTAGATATTTGTAGTTGTCCACATATTCTAGGTCAGAACCGTCCAGAGTATTGATGCTACTCGGACGGGCGGGTCCCGTCAGCGAACGGTTGAAAAGCATGCATTTGATTTTACAAGAGTTTAAGAGCAGTTGGGGACCACGGAAGGAGTGTTTTATGGCATTGAAGCTCATTTAAAACAGAGTGTCCAAAGAAGGGCCAGATGTATACAGAATGGTGTCATCTGCGTAGAGGAGGATTAGGGAATCATCCGCAGCAAGAGCAACATTGTTGATATATACAGAGAAAAGAGACGGCCTGAGAATTGAACCCTGTGGCACCCCCATAGAGACTGCCAGATGTCCGGACAACAGGCCCTTCGATTTGACACACTGACCTCTGTCTGCGAAGTAGTTGGTGAACCAGGCGAGGCAGTCATTTGAGAAACCAAGGCTATCGAGTCTGCTGATAAGAATGAGGTGTTTGACAGATTCAAAAGCCTTGGCCAGGTCGATGAAGACGGCTGCACAGTACTGTCTTTTATCGATGGCGGTTATGCGGAGAAGGTATGGAGGGATTCTAAATGGTCAATAATCTGTTTATTAACTTGGCTTTCGAAGACTTTAGAAAGGCAGGGCAGGATGGATATAGGTTTATAGCAGTTCAGGTCTAGAGTGTCACACCCTTTGAAGAAAGGGATGACCGCGGCAGCTTTCCAATCTTTGCGGATCTTGGATGATATGAAAAAGAGGTTGAACAGACTGCTAATAGGGGTTGCAACAATGGTGGCAGATAATTTTAGAAAGAAAGGGTCCAGATTGTCTAGCCCAGCTGATTTGTATGGGTCCAGGTTTTGCAGCTCTTTCAGAACATCTAGTATCTGGATTTGGGTGAAGGAGAAGCTGAGGAGGCTCGGGCAAGTAGCTGCGGAGCTATACCTTTTGTGACTAGGGGGCAGTATTTTCATTTTTGGAAAAATAACGTTCCCGTTGTAAATGGGATATTTTGTCAGGACAAGATGCTAGAATATGCATATAATTGACAGCTTAGGATAGAAAAACAAAATATTGTCTGTGAGTTTAACAGAACTGATATTGCAGGCGAAAGCCTGAGAAAAATCCAATCCAGAAGTGACACATCTTATGAAAGCTCTGCATTCCAATGAGTCCCTATTGAGCAGTGAATGGGCTATCAACCAGATTACTTTTCCTCCGTATTCCCCAAGGTGTCTACAGCATTGTGACCTAGTTTTACGCATTTATGTTGAAGAATACCCGTAAGAGGCTACATTGCGCAATTGGTCACCTGATGGCTCTCAGAGTGATTCTCGTGTAAAATACAGAGGTAGCCATTATTCCAATCGGTCATACTGAAAAACCAATTGTGGATATATTATCGAATAGATATTTGAAAATCACCTTGAGGATTGATTATAAACAACGTTTGCCATGTTTCTGTCGATATTATGGAGCTAATTTGGAAAAAAAATAGTCGTTTTCGTGACTGCAATTTCTGGGCGATTTCTCAGCCATACGTGAAGAACAAACTATTCAAGCTATTTCGCCTACAAAAATAATATTTTTGGAAAAAAGGAACATTGGCTATCTAACTGGGAGTCTCGTGAGTGAAAACATCCGAAGCTCATCAAAGGTAAACGATTTAATTTGATTGCTTTTCTGATTTCCGTGACCAAGTTACCTGCTGCTAGCTTGACAAAATGCTATGCTAGGCTATCGCTAAACTTACACAAATGCTTGTCTAGCAGTGGCTGTAAAGCATATTTTGAAAATCTGAGATGACAGGGTGATTGACAAAAGGCTAAGCTGTGTCTCAATATATTTCACTTGTGATTTTCATGACTAGGAATATTTTCTAGGAATATTGCTAATGCTAATTAGTGTCAGTCGATGATTACGCTCCCGGACCCGGGATGGGGAGTTACTAGAGGTTAAATTGTATTTTACCTTTATTTAAGTAGGCAAGTCAGTTAAGATGGTGAGGAAATTACTTTTAAAGAATAACCAGGTATCGTCGACTGACGTGATGAGGTCAGTATCCTTCCAGGATACCCTGGCCAGGTCGATTAGAAAGGCCTGCTCCCTGAAGTGTTTAAGGGAGCGTTTGACAGTGATGAGGGGTGGTCGTTTGACCATGGACCCATAGCGGATGCAGGCAATGAGGCAGTGTTCGCTGAGATCCTGATTGGAAACAGCAGAGGTGTATTTTGAGGGCAAGTTGGTCAGGATAACATCTATGAGGTTGCCCATGTTTACGGATTTAGGGTTGTACCT
Organism: Oncorhynchus kisutch; assembly: GCF_002021735.2. Lineage (NCBI taxonomy): Eukaryota > Metazoa > Chordata > Actinopteri > Salmoniformes > Salmonidae > Oncorhynchus > Oncorhynchus kisutch. Next base: position 47,205,796 of record NC_034193.2, read on the forward strand.
GGTGGTTTCCTTGAAAATGTGCGTGAGATTGAGGGCATCTAGCTTAGATTGTAGGACTGCTGGGGTGTTAATCATAGTTTCCAGTTTAGGTCACCTAACAGAATTAACTCTGAAGATAGATGGGGGGGCAATCAATTCACATATGGTGGCCAGGGCACAGCTGGGAGCTGACGGTGGTCTATAACAGGTGGCAACAGTGAGAGATTCATTTTAAAAATTAGAAGCTGAAACTGTTTGTGACCTGTAAAGTATGACAGAACTTTTCAACCTATCTCTGCAGTAGATTGAAACTCCTCCCCCTTTGGCAGTTCTATCTTTATGGAACATGTTGTAGTTGGGGATGAAATCTCAGAATTTTTGGTGGCCTTCCTAAGCAAGGAATCAAACACGGCAAGGGCATCAGGGTTGGTGGAGTGTGCTAAAGCAGTGAGTAAAACAAACTTAGGGAGAAGGCTTCTGCCGTTAACATGCATGAAACCAAGGCTTTTTTGATTACAGAAGTCAACAAATGAGAGTGCCTGGGGACATGCAGGGCCTGGGATAACCTCCACATCACCCGAGGAACAAAGGAGGAGTAGGATGAGGGTACGGGTAATCTACACAGCTCTTAATCCCATGGTGAGGAACACTTCTCTGTGTGGCTGTACCATTTCTAATGCATAATGTAATTTCAGATAAGGAGTCTACAGGGAATAGAGCATTGCTGATGGGACACTGGCCTGATAAACTGGACACTGGTGTGTGTGTGTGTGTGTGTGTGTGTATGTGTCCAACAAGCTGTTCTCACCATCCCCAGTAGAGATATACTAGGCCTAGACTTTTCCATTCGGAGAGTGAGAAGTCAATGTTTCCAGCATGAATGTGAATGTTCATGGCACAGCACAATACTCTGATGGCTCTGTATAGACAGAGTGAAATGCCATGTGTTCCCAGTGAGGTGGATAATATTTTACAGAGCAAAGCACAGCAGACGAGGACAAACTCATCACCCAAATCATGGTACATGTGGATATCAGTTGTTAAGTGACTGACAGTGATTGGCACCACATGGTAATCCCTGTCCTGTCAATTCCCAGGAGTACAATGGCTAGGCTTCTATATTCCTTCCATCCACCATCCCCTCTCTACCTGCCTACTTCTATAAAAGTCCACTAACGTCACTAAAAAAGACAGAGGTCCTCAGGAAACCATATTTTCAATGGCGTGGTAAAACTCAAACCTACATGCCATTTCATGGTTTTTCCGATTTTGTGTGTGTGTGTGTGTGTGCGAGTGAGTGTTTGGTTTATGGCTTCTCTGATTGGGTTGGATTTGAATGAGGCCCATTGTTTTCCCAGATGGGGGTTTGCCACGGTCCCCTCCTCAGGAAGATTACCATGTTAACCCACTCAGTGAGTGAGTACAGGATTGCACTTTATTTAATGTATGTTGGCAGCTCTTCAACAAGGTATTTTTTACATTATGGTGAGCTGTGAGCTCTGCCAGTGTAGCCACCACTCCAATCTCTTTCTATTATGGCTTCCCTCCTCCCTGCTTCATACCGACTCTCATCCCCATCATTACACTGTGATGAACTTCTGATGACGATCAGCCTTTCTGAGAGACCAGTATGAGATATTTTCTGTCACTGAGGATTTGAGAGGCCTGATAAATACAAATGTGGAAAAAAGTATACAACTGAATGGAGTAATGAATAGAGTTTTTTTTGTCATTCCTCTTTGTCTCAAATGTAATTTGGCCATTCACATTATATTCCTAAATAGTCCAGATATGTTCTCCCATGTGTTTTGAGGGTACACACTGTCCATTTCTATTGTAGCCTTTGGTTATCTGCTTTAGCCAAACAAGAATCACATGTATCTCTATTACAGTATGTAGGTAGGCCGTAATTGTAAATGAACTGACTTGCCTAGTTAAATAACGGTTAAATAAAAACAATTAAATATAAAACAGTACCTTGAATATTACTTTAAGCAACATATTCATAGCTAAGTACCTCAGAACACCTCACAAAACAACACGATTGACATTGAAGTTTAATAAGACTGCCAATCAGATATTATTTTTAGCGTCATGTTACATGTCCTTAATCACTGTACTGCCTTTCACTTTCCATCAGCAGTTTCGGATCTGAATTTGACCTTCAGACTAAAGTTCAGCCTAGAAGCTGGTAGGAGCTTGTAGTCCGTCAGGCTTGATGAGGTGTCATTAGAGAGTGATTGATAACTTCAAATGGAAGTGTGGCGGTGAGAAAAGGCAACGTTTCCCCCTCAGGCAGACGTCTGTATTAATAAAACATTAGTAGGAATAAATCACCAGATCTTTCTGTGCCTTCAGAGGTACTTAATGATTGTTGTTTTACCTCACATGTTTAGATGCGGTACTAGCACTTCTAAAAGTCCTAAAAAAAAAAATATCCTGTGAACTTTACCCACATGTCACATTTCAACAAATTATTGCTTGGCTTGATTGGTAGGCTACAACAAATCAAATAAAAGTTTATTTGTCACTTGCGCTGAATACAACATCTGTAGACCTTACAATGAAATGCTTACTTACAGGCTCTGCAATTTCTTAGTAAAAAAAAGGTATTAGGTGAACAATAGATACGTAAAGAAATAAAAAACAACAATAAAAAAGACTGTGAAAAATAACGGTAGCGAGGCTATAACAGTAGCGAGGCTCTATATTTGGGTGTGCCAGGTAGCCTAGTGGTTAGAGTGTTTGACTAGTAACCAAATGGCTGCAAGGTCAAATCCATGAGCTGACATGGTAAAAACTGTTGCTCTGAACAAGGCAGTTAACCCACTGTTCCTAGGCCTTCATTGAAAATAAGAAGTTTTCCTAAACTGACTTGCCTAGTTAAATGAAGATAAAATATACAGAAACTGGTTACTCAGGCGGACTGAGGTAGGTATGGTTAAAGTGACTATGCATATATGATAAACAAAGAGTAGCAGTAGTGTAAAAAAGAGGGGTTGGCAAGTGGTGGGACACAATGCAGATAGTATGGGTAGCCAATGTGTGGGGGCACCGGTTGGCTGGGCCAATTGAGGTAGTATGTACATGGATGTATAGTTAAAGTGACCATGCATATATGATAAACAGCTGTAAGACCCATGACAAATCTTATTAGTTTCCAGAGGGGGAATAGGCTTTCTCGTGTCCTTTTCACGACTGTCTTGGTGTGTTTGGACCATTCTAGTTTGTTGGTGATGTGGACACCAAGGAACTTGAAGCTCTCAACCTGCTCCACTACAGCCCTGTCGATGAGAATGGGGGCGTGCTCGGTCCTCGTTTTCCTGTAGTCCACAATCATCTCCTTAGTCTTGGTTACGTTAAGGGATAGGTTGATATTCTGGCACCACCCGGTCAGGTCTCTGACCTCCTCCCTATAGGCTGTCTTGTCATTGTCGGTGATCAGGCTGTTGTGTCATCTGCAAAATTAATGATGGTGTTGGAGTTGTGTCTGACCATGCTGTCGTGGGTGAACAGGGAATACAGGAGGGGACTGAGCACGCAACCCTGAGGGACTCCAGTGTTGAGAATCAGCATGGCAGATGTGTTGGTTCCTACCCTCATCATCTGGGGGAGGCCCGTCGGGAGGTCCAGGATCCAGTGCAGAGGGAGGTGTTTAGTCCCAGGATCTTTAGCTTAGTAATGAGCTTGAAGGGTACTAGGATGTTGAATGCTGAGCTGTAGTCAATGAATAGCATTCTCACATAGGTGTTCCTTTTGTCCAGGTGGGAAAGGGCAGTGTGGAGCGCAGTGTGGAGTGCAATAGAGATTGCATCATCTGTGGATCTGTTTGGGCGGTATGCAAATTGGAGTGGGTCTAGGGTTTCTGGGATAATGGTGTTGATGTGAGCCATTACCACCCTTTCAAAGTACTTCATGGCTACGGACATGAGTGCTACAGGCCTGTAGTCATTTAGGCAGGTTGCCTTAGTGTTCTTGGGCACATTGAATATGGTGGTCTGCTTGAAACATGTTGATATTACAGACTCAATCAAGGACATGTTGAAAATGTCAGTGAAAACACCTACCAGTTGGTCAGCACATGCCCGGAGTACGCGTCCTGGTAATCTGTCTGGCACTGCAGCCTTTGGTATGTTGACCTGTTTTAAGGTATTACTCACATCGGCTATGGAGAGCGTGATCACACATTCATCCAGAACAGCTGATGCTCTCATGCATGTCTCAGTGTTGCTTACCTCGAAGCGAGCATAGAAGTGATTTAGCTTGTCTGGTAGGCTCGTGTCACTGGGCAGCTCGTGACTGTGCTTCCCTTTGTATTCTGCAATAGTTTACAAGCCCTGCCACATAAGACCTGCGTCGGAGCTGGGGTAGTACGAGGGCATAGCAGCATTTCTTATAAGCTTCCGGGTTAGAGTTCCGCACCTTGAAAGAGGCAGCTCTACCCTTTAGTTCAGTGCAAATGTTGCCTGTAATCCATGGCTTCTGGTTGGAGTATGTACGTACAGTCACTGTGGGGATGACGTCCTTGATGGACTTATTGATAAAGCCAGAGACTGATGTGGTGTACTCTTCAAAGCCATAGGAAGAATCCAGAAACATACTCAAGTCTGTGATAGCAAAACAGTCCTGTAGTTTAGCATCTGCTTCATCTGACCCCTTATTTATAGACGGAGTCACTGGTGCTTCCTGCTTAAATTTTTGCTTGTAAGCAGAAATCAGTAGGATAGAATTGTGGTCAGATTTACCAAATGGAATGCAAGGGAGAGCTTTGTACGTGTCTCTGTGTGTGGAGTACAGGTGATCTAGATTGTTTTCCCTCGTTTGCACAATAAATATGTTGATAGAAATTAGGTAGAACTGATTTAAGTTTCCCTGAATTAAAGCCTCCGGCCACTAGGAGTGCCGCCGGGTGAGCGGTTTCCTGTTTGCTTATTTCCTTATACAGCTGACGCAGTGCGATCTTAGTGCCAGCATCCATCTGTGGTGGTAAATAAACAGCCACGAAAAGTATAGCTGAAAACTCTCTTGGCAAATAGTGTATCAAAAGATACTCTACTTCAGGTGAGAAAAATCTAGAGACTTCCTTAGATTTTGTGCACCAGCTGTTTACAAATATGCACAGACCCCCACCCCCGTCTTACCGGAGTGTGCTGTTCTATCTTGCCGGTGCAGCGTATTTCCCACTAGCTGAATATCCACTATACACCATTTGAAATAACAATCAATTAATAAATTGGTTGTGAGTTAAATCATTATGGTGGTGGGACACACACAATGTTTTAGCCACTGGTGATATTGCGGGAGCTTGACGTTTTGTTTACCGGAAGCCATTTGGAGGTAATTAGTTGTGCAAATATTTCCGATTTAATCTACAGTACGTTCATTGTCCCGACTTGCTGTCTCTTTGTATTGCGTCTTTGCACAATAAACAGGGTAGTGATGATGAGGAAATCAATTCTGTCTGCACAAGACCGTTCTGAATCTAAAGTAGATTCACACACTAGCTGAAACAATGTGAAATTGTCTGTCCTTGTCAAAACTTCTATTTCAGACAGGTCATGTGTAGCCTACTTAGCTACGTTTATCATACATTACACAGGACCATTTCCTTTCCTCTATGAAAGTCACACCTGCTCCTGCTCCCCTCGAGCGCCAGGCTCCCATGCATTACGCATTCCTGACACCATCATTACGCACATCTGCTCCCCTCGTCACGTGCATCAGCGAGTCATTGCACTCACCTGGACTCAATCACCTGTGTTCATTTCCTCCCCTGTCTGTTCCCTAGCTCTGTTTCCCGCTTCAGGATTAATGTTCATTTGTCATTTTGTTACCTGGTTCTGACGCTATTCAATGTCTGTTCCACAATTAATATTCAACTCCCCGTAACTGCTTCTCTTCCCCAGCGTCGGTCCTTACAGAATCCTGAAGCCATCAAACGAAGCATCGGGGAGTGCTGGCTTTCCGGTTGGTGGTGAAGTCGGGTCCGGGGGCAGCGCCGATGGAACCGGGGGTGCCTAAGCCAGCTCTCGGGCTTCCATGCCCGAGCTGGCTCGAGAGATTTTCTTGTACCGGTTGGCTCGGGAGGTGCCCATCCCAAGTCAGGCCTCAGCCGGATCGCCAGGGTTTTACGCCTCAGCTGGCTCGCCAGGCGTCTATGCTTCAGCCGGCTCCCCAGCATTACGCTATCCTGCCACCATCACCACGCACACCTGCTCCCCTCGTCACGTACATCAGCGATTCATTGCACTCACCTGGACTCAATCACCTGTGTTTATTTCCTCCCTTATATCTGTCTGTTCCCTTGCTCTGGATTAATATTTGTTTGTAATTTTGTTACCTGGTTTTAACGCTCTTCCTGTCTCTTTCAATGTCTGTTCCACATTAAATGTCCAACTCCCCATACCTGCTTCTCTTTTCCAGCGTCGGTCCTTACAATGAATAATGTGTGTTCTGTATGATGTTTTAATAACGAAACGAGTCTTAAGTCAGTTTTTAGGGAATAGACTGAATGTTTTATATAGTCCTATTAACAATGAGTACCAATCATGTTGTTTTCAGAGTTATAAACTATTAATATGTTCTCAAATCCCTATCTTTTAAGAGAGAAGAGGGGAGACGGATGACCCTATGTTCATTCAGGTATATGTAATCACATGAAGACAGTTACCAGCCGCAGAACATGGATTTATAATGACTACATGCAGGAAACAAGACTATTTCAGAAACTATATCTGTAATTCACTGCCCCCTCCACTATTTTTTTGATTCACAGTCCCAGTAAAATTCCACATCCACCATAATGCAGGCATTTGAAATTCTCCTGAGAATCTATTATGTAGAGACTAGCAAAACTCCATGGTAACGGAACCATCCTGGGCATTTATTTTATTTTAAACACCCTGCCTGCCCTGATTCCACCAGCACAACACAAAAGTGGTATTCAGACAAATCCAATCTGGCAACCTTCCCCTAGTCTGGTTCCTTCTGATGGACCAGAAGCTAGGAACCAGGGCCGCAAAACTAAAACCACTCATGCCACAGTGTGCGGTTGATTGAGAGAGTTTGGGACTATATGAGGAAAGAGTTTGTGAACCCATCCTCGAGTATTAAATGGATCATTCCAATTCCATTCTACAGCTAAAACAGTGCCGCGAGCGAAGAGAAAGAAAGAGTCAGAGATGACACCATTAACAACACAACAAGCTCCAGTGCCTCTCGGTAAAACAAATTAAATCATGAAGATGTGATTTTTGCTTCTAACCTTTGGGTCACAATCCACCATCATTCCTGCCTCGGCTCAGGTTTTCACTCATGTTAGTAATGTTCATATGGTGTCCCCAACAAAATACTTATTCTAATCCTCCTCCATCTCCCTTTTCTCTCTCTCTCTCTCTGTCTCTCTCATCCCACTGTACTTTTGGCATTTGATAATAAAAGAGGAGAAACACTTGTCGAGCCACCTGGTTGACTACTGGCCTCTTTATTACATCGAAAGTTAAAGGAAAACCAACACTTTTCAACTTCATTTTCATTATCTACTGCACAATACCAGCGTCAACACAATGTCACGGTCGTCGAAAGAAGTGGACCAAAGTGCAGCATGGTGGGCGTACATTTTCCTTTTTTATCTAAAATGTCGCCAACAAAACAACAAACGAAGAAACAACCGTGACGCTTACGGGGCTATAGTGCCACTAACAAAATTCAACAACCCACACTGAAGGAGGGGGAAAAGGGCTACCTACGTATGATTCCCAATCAGAGACAACGATAGACAGCTGTCCCTGATTGAGAACCATACCCGGCCAAAACATAGAAATAAAGAAACGTAGAAAACCCACCCAAAACACACCCTGACCAAACCAAAATAGAGACATAAAAAGGTTCTCTCAGGTCAGGGCGTGACACACACATTAAAAAAGCGCATTTCTAATATATACATTTGTAAAAAAATATATATACAGTTAAAAGGTTTTACTCTATGAAATCGTCAAAGTAAAAAATAAAAAATAAAGTGATTTTTAAACACTGTTAGATTCTGGGGTAAACTTGGAACATTGTTATAATCAGAAGGATATCATCTAAGGAATGAAAGAGACTGGTTTTTAGATCAGAAGTTAATGTTTATCTGTAGGTGCCAGATGGCTTTGGAATGTGTAGGGGAGACGAGTGGAGATCAATGTCACTGAGGGAGAGAGGGTAATGTATAGTGTTTACATTATGTCAGGATATGACCATGACATTATTTATTGTATTGTTAGCCATCAGGGATCCTATGGGATGGATGCTCTGGGAGGAGAAGAGACACAGTCTGTTATCAATGACCATGACAGCCTTGAGTTGGGGAATGGTGAGCACTTTGAAGAAGAGTTCAGGTCAGATGAAGTCTGGAAGTGAGGAAGAAGAGATACAGTTGAAGTCAGAAGTTTACATACACATAGTTTGGAGTCATTAAAACTAGTTTTTCAACCACTTCACAAATTTCTGGTTAACACTATATATATTTGGCAAGTCAGTTAGGACATCTACTTTGTGCATGACACAAGTACTTTTTTCCAACAATTGTTTACAGACAGATTGTTTCACTTATAATTCACTGTATCACAATTTCAGTGGGTCAAAAGTTTACATACACTAAGTTGACTGCACCTTTAACCTGCTGAGGGTAGGGGGCAGTATTTTGATGTTTGGATGAAAAACATACCCAAATTAAACTGCCTATTTCTCAGACCCAGAAGCTAGAATATGCATATAATTGTCACATTAGGATGGAAAACACTCTAAAGTTTCCAAAACTGTCAAAATATTGTCTGTGAGTATAACATAACTGATATTGCTTTCTTTTCTCAGATGCTCAGCCCGGCGGAGTGAAACTATGACGTGGGGGATCGGGAGCTGCTGTCTGTCATCAGGGCCCTGAAGGTGTGGAGACATTGGCTTGATGGGGCTCAACACCCTTTTCTCATCTGGACTGACCACCGTAATCTAGAGTACATTCGGGCAACGAGGAGACTGAACCCTCGTTAGGCAAGGTGGACCATGTTTTTCACGCAATTTAGGTTCACCATCTCCTATAGACCAGGCTCCCAGACGCACTGTCCCGACTATATGATACGGAGGAACGGGCCATCGATCCTGCGCCCATCCTCCCGGCTTCTTGTCTGGTGGCACCTGTGAGGTGGGAGGTGGACCCAGATATCGAGCGAGCATTGCATGTTTAACCTACTCCACCACAGTGTTCAGCTGGATGGGTGTACGTTCCGTTGGAGGTTAGAGACAGGCTGATTTGGTGGGCTCACACGTCCCCCTCCTCTGGTCACCCGGGAATCGGTAGGATGGCGCAATGTCTTAGTGGGAAGTACTGGTGGTCCACTTTAGCCAAGGACGTGAGAGTTTATGTGGCCTCCTGCTCGGTGTGCGCTCAGTGCAAGGCTCCTAGGCACCTGCCCAGAGGGAAGTTACAACCCCTTCCCGTTCCACAGCGGCCTTGGTCACACCTGTCGTTTGACTGATCTGTCACCATCACAGGGCAACACCACGATCCTCGTCGTTGTGGATCGGTTTTCTAAGTACTGTCATCTCCTCCCATTGCCCGGTCTCCCTATGGCCCTACAGAATGCGGAGGCCCTGTTTACTCACGTCTTACGGCACTACGGGGTGCCTGAGGACATTGGTTCTGATCGGCATCCCCAGTTCACGTCTCGGTCAGGCTTACCTCGGGTTTTCACCCCGAGAGTAATGTGCAGGTGGAGAGAGTGAACCAGGATGTGGGTAGGTTTCTGCGGTTGTATTGCCAGGACCAGCCAGGGGAGTGGGTGAAGAATATCCCCTAGGCAGAGATGGCCCAGAACTCACTGCGCCACTCCTCTACGAACCTGTCGCCCTTCCAAAGTGTGTTGGGCTATCAGCCGGTTCTGGTACCATGGCATCAGAGCCAGACCGAGGCTCCTGTGGTGGACGATTGGGTGAGACGCTCAAGGGAGACCTGGGAGGCCGCCCACGGGTACCTTAAATGGGCCGAAGGGCAGCAGAAGGCAAGTGCTGACCGCCACTGCAGCGAGGCCCTGGTGTTCACACCGAGGGACCGGGTCCTGAGGAGAATAAACGAGGTGTATTATAGGTTACATCTCCCCCTTATTACCATATTAACCCCTCGTTTCATGTGTCTCTCCTCAGGCCAGTGGTGAATGGTCCACTTCAAAAGCTGAGGTCCTTCCAAGGTCTTTCCGCCCCAGAGCCACTTATTAAAACTACAAATTCTAGTTCATTTTTCAAAAAACAAGCTTGAAACTCTTTCTAAAAACTGTTGACATCTAGTGGAAGCCCTAGGAACTGCAATCTGGGAGGACTTCCTTTTATATTCCCATTGACAGCCATAGTAACAGTCATTAGACAGAGCGAGCTACGGTCAAGCGGGGCATCTCGTTGAACTCGGAACAGCCTAGAGATTATGGTAATGCCATTGCAGGCTCTGAGTGTCTTTAACCTTTCTAAGGTATCCTGAATTTCCGCCTGTCTAACGTGCCCAAAGTAGACTACCTGTTACTCAGGCCCAGAAGCTAGGATATACAGATAATTGGTAGAATTGGATTTTAAAAAATCTGACGTTTCTAAAACTGTTAAAATCATGTCTAATTTTGAAAGCCCCTTTCTGTGTCTACTTAGTGTGTGTCCTCATCTGATGTCCATACGTCACAGACAATCACTGTTTCACAAAGAGACTGTTTGGGACTCTCCTATATCATTATGCATTCTTAAACAGGGTCCAACGAGGATTAGCCAAGATACAGTAATCTGACATAGTTTTTTAACTTTTTGTTTTACTCTTTGTTTTTTACTTCTTCACAGCAGAATCTGTTGTGTGGGTGATGCGTAATGGAATTATTTTAATAATTGGGGTTGTCCAATGACAGATGTGGTGATTAGGATTGAGTTTGTTTAGTTATTTAAATGTCCATTACATCATAACAGCACTCAACATTTCCACCTATTATAATTAAGGGCATATAATGCAGTATGAATGATAGATTATTCTCTTTTTGATGTGGATCAGAGATTTATGTCAAATGGCATTACCCATCCATTCAATTTCCCATGATCGCCTAATTTAAATGTCACTGGTTTCCTAGTCTGGAAACACAGTAAAGAAAATGCTACACTAAAAAACTCATTGTTGTGTGCATTCAACCAGAAGTAGATGAAAGGCGATGAAAAATAATCCTTGAGACCGTAGGAGACCTTTCTGAGACACTTCACCTCAAAGTAGAAGAAACAAAAAAAACTGATAAAATCAAAACAGTTTTGTGAAAATACTTTTGTGTTAAAGTCAAATGAAGGAGAAAGACACAATCCCTCTCATGTACCTCATTACTGGGATCTGGAGCGTTCTTTCCCCGACTTAGCTAGACCCATCAGCTGTCAAACACCTGCTTTCCAAGTCTGCGAGACAGAGACATAAAGACAGGAGCGCCTTAAGAGGGCAAGTGCAACCAGTCGGTGTGACTGCGAGTCGGTGGCACTTCCAAAGCAGCTGACATCAAAAAGAATATGCTGCATCGCAATGAGTGTGATCACAACCTGAGACACTCCTTGCTGGTTTTCGTAGAATTCAGATGTTCACAACTATGTTTTGATATCAGCAATAAAAGTGTATTGAAGGCTGCAGGAATTTCATGTAGATTGTTTTAGAGTTTTAGAGTAACTTTGAAGTTCTGTTTTTAGAGTAACTTTGGAGTTTTGATGTCACTAAAACACATTCAAAACGGTGATTTACATCTATACAGTGACTGACTTTCATAGAATAAAACATATTTTTGGTTTGGTTTTGATTCCTTTTTACCTGATTTAAAATCTCCTTTGAATTAATTAGTTTTGCTCTAGGTGAGTGTCTCTTGTTAGTTGGGGTATAATTGCGACTTGTCACTCAAGCTAACACCTGTCCCAGAGGAGGTTTAAGGGATATGATCCGCTCTGTCATTTAGTCAATTGCACTGATAATTCGCTCATCTCAATGTGGACCTTGATGGTGCTATCATATCTCAGTGCACCCTCTCTAACTTTGCATCAGTGCCTGATTAAAAGGAAAACAATGAATAATGATTTTAAGATTGTGATAATAATGTAAAATGTTAATGTTGTTGTGGAAGCACTCTGGGGATTGCTCAATTGAGCTTTTCATGCAGTGTCATGGAATATCAGTGATTTAATTGCCATTTGTCACTTTAATACTGGGGGGAAATATCCAAGAGTGAGTTTGACCCCTATGTCCTTCAACATATAGGGGTGAACAGTACATTAATTTTACCCTTTTTTTTTTTAACGTCATAAATGACTATTTTAGGTCTTTGCTCTCAATTTCCCGCTGTAGTGCAGATCTCTGAACCTGCTAGTAGACTATATGTAGGCCTGCTCTCCTCTCCACTCTTCCGATGGCATTCACTTCCTCTGGCCTCCTGGAGAGTATCACTCTGCTCATTAACATCTATGCACCGGCGCACCCCAGGGCTCTGGTCTCGACCCTCTGTTTTTTATCACTTGACGCCCACTCACTGGGCCATCTCGCTGCCTTTCCCAAATGCCTTCCATCACTGCTATGCAGATGATACTTGTGCAGTTGAACACTTTTATTTTTTATTTTTATGCTCTCTGTTTTTCCCCCCTGTCCGTCTATCATGCTGGACACAGACTCCTCTCCTCCTGTTCATCTCTGCCAACCACCTGAGGGTGTCCTCCATCTCCTTGCTGTCCTCTCTCACATTAAACCACATTTACATCCTCTCTGAGTAGTTTCTCCCTTCCCCTCTACTCCTTAGTCAATTTCAAAGGGTGAATATTGTGTTAATGCATTAAATATCACAAAAAAGTATCTCCATCCAGAGTTGAAAATGATCTTAAACCCACTCTATATTTCTCCAGTGCTACACACATCAAAACACATTCTTAGAAGTCTCTTTACAAGCTCAGACACATTTGAGGTTCTTGAGACACATCCTGCCAACATACAGTATATGTTTGTTTTAATGATCAGAGTGATTCAGAGGAAGATAAACTTAATTCATACAATTTAGACTTTGGAGACAACATCGAGACAACATCAAGGGCGGGGTTATCTAGCATGTCTATGGTTTTACACAGCCTTACACTCCCAAGTCAATTCTATAATCCAATCTGATAGTCTGAGTAATTCTCTCAGAGAGAGATATGAAACCAAGCCACTTCCATACACCAACTGCTGACGTCCCATCCGCAAACAATGCCAGGGACATGGGGAGAAAGGCTTTGGATGCTCCATGCCTCTGGCAAACTGAGAGCCATGGCATTTCAACATGTATTCCCCTGAAAGGTAATTCATTGGATTTAGGACAGATGGTGTGAGCCGTTTACCAAGGGGTTTGAAATGGGAATGTCAATGCATTCTGTTTTCCCTGTCATATTAGGCAAAAGTGGAATCGACAGAGACATAATGAACTCTAAGTACACAGACGTACACTTTTTGTGTCATTCTCAATCTTTTGTATGTTGAGAGTTGTGATCATTTTGCATAATCAAGAGTTCTTCAGTTGAGTCTTCAAGCAAGCCAATGTAATGCTCTTTACTCATATATTGATTATATTAGCATAGTTCTTTAGTTTAGAATTTGAAGACTACATATATATCTCTTCACATACATATTAACTGTTTGGCTTCATCATATCTCTCATGAGTTGTAATAATTTCACATCACCCTTGTTTTCCAGTAGAGAATCTCAAAGACACTGGATATTTAGTGTAGGTCTAACAAGGACAAAGCCAGCTGAACTTCTCAGAGTTTGTTTGTGTCCCATTTTAATGAAGTGAAGTTGCCTTCAGCTTGAATGTGAGTAGAGCAGCAATGAATTTATTACATTCACAAAAAACTGCTGAGATCCAAGTCTATCCCTCTCAGTGTGTAACAGTACTATACTTTGTGGTTGTACAAAGGAGATGAGAGAAGGACAGAAAATATTTCATAAGGCCGCAGGGCCAGACGGATTACCAGGACGTGTGCTCCGAGCATGCGCTCACCAACTGGCAAGTGTCTTCACTGACATTTTCAACATGTCCCTGACTGAGTCTGTAATACCAACATGTTTCAAGCAGACCACCATAGTCCCTGTATCCAAGAACCCTAAGGTAACCTGCCTAAATGACTACCGACCCATAGAACTCATGTCTGTAGCCATGAAGTGATTTGAAAGACTGGTCATTTGTATTTGTATTTATTTATTATGGATCCCCATTAGCTGCCAAGGCAGCAGCCACTCTTCCTGGGGTTCAGCAATATTAAGGTAGTTTATACAATTTTAAAAACATTACAATACATTCCTCAGACCCCTACTCCACCACTACCACAAATATACAGCACAAAATACATGTGTACATGTGTGTGTATGCTATTGTGTGTGTGTGTATGCACCTATGTTCGTGTTGCTTCACAGTCCCCACTGTTCCATAAGGTGTTTTTTTTCATCTGTTTTTGAAATCTAATTTTACTGCTTGCATGATTTACTTGATGTGGAATAGAGTTCCATGTAGTCATGGCTCTATTTAGTTATGTGTGCCTTGCAAGGTCTGTTCTGGACTTGGGGACTGTGAAGAGATCTCTTGTGGCATGTCTTGTGGGGTATATATGGGTGTCCGAGCTTTGTGCCAGTAGTTCAAACAGACAGCTCAGTGCATTCAACATGTCACCTCTGATAAATATAAGCAGTGATGAAGTCAATCTCTCCTCCACTTTGAACCAGGAGAGATTGACATGGATATTATTAATATTTGCTTTCTGTATACATCCAAGAGCCATCCGTGCTGCCCTGTCCTGAACCAATTGCAATTTTCCTGTCCATTTTTGTGGCACCTGACCACATGACTGAACAGTAATCCAGGTGAGACAAAACTAGGGCCTGTAGTACCTGCCTTGCTGACAGTGCTGTCAAGAAGGTAGAGTAGCGCCTTATCATAGACATACTTCTTCCCATCTTAGCTACTGTTGTATCAATATGTTTTGACCTGGTTTACCATCCATCGACTTGCTCAATTTCCACATTATTTATTACACAATTTAGTTGAGGTTTAGTGTTGCAGTCATTTCAGTCGCTGTAGTAGCTGACGTGTATAGTGTAGAGTCATCCGCATACATAAACATTCTGGCTTTCCTCAAAGCCAGCGGCAATTCATTACGAAAGATTGAAAAGAGTAATGGGCCTCGACAGCTGTGTTGGGGAATTGCTGATTCTACCTGGATTATGTTGGAGAGGTTTCCATTAAAGAACACCCTCTGTGTTCTGTTAGACAAGTAACTCTTTATCCACAATATAGCAGGGGGGGTAAAGCTATAACACATAAGTTTTGCCAGCAGCAGACTATGATCGAGAATGTCAAAGGCCACACTGAAAAACAGCCCCCAATCTTTTTATCATCAATTTCTATCAGCCAATTATCAGTCATTTGTGTAAGTGCTGTGCTTGTTGAATGTCCATCTCTATAAGAATGCTGAAAGTATGATGTCAAGTTGTTTACTGTAAAATAGCATTGTATCTGGTCACGCAATTTTTTACTAAGGGTTGGTAACAGGTGGATTGGTTGGCTTTTTGAGCCAGTAAATGGGGCTTTACTATTCTTAGGTAGTGGAATGACTTTTGCTTCCCTCCAAGCCTGAGGGCACACACTGTCTAGTAGTCTTAAATGGAAGATGTGGCAAATAGGACTGGCAATATTGTCTGCTATTATCCTCAGTAATTCTCCATCCAATTTGTCTTGTCATTGTTGATAGACAACAATCATTTGTTTTACCTCTACAGTCTTTAGAAAAAGTTTCAGGCTTGTTTTTTTTATTTAAATAAGCTAGAATTTGTAGTTTTTCGAAGTGGCTCCCATTTTGGCTATAGTATTGTGGCGCTGGTCGGTGTGAGGGCGTGCACTTTGGGGATTTTGAACAAGGGAAACCGGTGGATTACTGAATCAAGCGCGCCAACTAAACAGACTTTTTTAGGATATAAAGGACTTTATCGAACAAAAGGACCATTTGTTATGTAGCTGGGACTCTTGGGATTGCAAAAAGAGGAAGATGTTCAAAGGTAAGTGATTTATTTTATAGCCATTTCGTGACGCCTCTGATTGTTTGAAAAATGTTTGTCATGCTTTTGTATGCGGGGGGCTGTCCTCAGATAATCGCATGGTGTGCTTTCACCGTAAAGCGTGTTTGAAATCTGACAAAGCGGATGGATTAACAAGAAGTTAAGCTTTGAAACGATGTAAGACACTTGTATTTTCATGACTGCTGAACACTTCTTTAAAAACGTTTTCAAGCATTGTTGGTTTAGGGCTTGTAAGTAAGCATTTCACTGTAAGGTGAACCTGTTTCATTCAGTGACAAACACAATGTGATTTGATTTAACGGCACAATAAGCTTCAGCAAAACATGAACCGATTTCAAGTTAATTGATTCCTTCATCCAACAGTGTAAGACAATGTTACATCACATTTTTCTAATGTCAAAACACGTGTATTGCCTTTCTTGCCTCAAGTATCATTCTTCACTTCTAAAAACACTCTACTCCTTTCCAGGCAACAACCTTGAACCCCGGCCCACTCTCTCCCTCTCTGTCTGCTCCTATCATATCCTCACCATTGATGGTGGTGCTCTCACACTTTTGTCATAGCCAAAGTGGTCTTCTCAGTGCATCCTCAACAGACTTACTTTGTTGTTCACACCTCTGTTTCCTGCTCCCACTCTCAGGATCCCCGGCAGGCGGGCTGCAAACAGAGAGACGCAGGAGATCCAAACAAGTTTCTTCAGTTCTGATTGCCATCACTCCAGCTTTCCTTATCACTCCTCCTTCATCACACACCTCAAAACCATAACCCTTAAATCCTCACATTTTCTCCCAACTATTACACAATCTGAACTACCAATACCCGTCAGAGGTGCAAACCAATTTGTTCTCTTCTCTCTCTCATCTCTTCAACCATCTCCTCCCTCCCCTGTTCCTCTCCATCCCACCACCTGCTCCACTTCAGTCTCCCCTCTCTCCACTTGTTTTTCACTTTCTGATGATGTTTCCTCCTCATCTTTCACTGCAGCAATGACTATGATTCACATTATTTGGCTCCAGAAAGGATACTTCCTGCACCACTTTGAGCCATTTTTCAACTGACTCTTGACCCCCAGCACTTTAACCATGGCCCTCCGCGGTCGTTCCCCCATTTTTCACCACTCATAGCTGGTTTTGTGAATTGAAACTCTGACTATGAAAAAAATGCTTATTCGGGTTTACATATTAATTTGACAACTGGCTGATCTGCCACGGCTGATTTAGAGAAAACTAGATTTGTGAAACAGATTTGAACTAGGTCAGATTTGAAAGTTGTCTAAACTACTTGTTGACAATATTTGTCCTTCAGATCAAGTTTGTCAGGATGGCAGGATGACATAAGAACCCTTACCGTGTGAGTACGGAACAGAGCAATACAGGGAACTTTCTCCCCATGTCTCATTACATTGCATTGTTGGATTTTATTTATTCCTGAAGGAAAACAGATGTTATCATTGACACACCCAGTAAAGCTAAATTAATATGCGTGATTAATTCATTTGCATGGTTGGAAAACATTAGCAGTTAGCATGACATGGCAATGAACACCGTATCATGCCTTGTCCCTCATGACGTACTCTTCTGAGATTCCGCACTACATTAATGCAGTCACTATTATTCTAAACTAAAAGTTCAGCTCTGAACCTCCTAATCAAGAGCTGTGTTGCGTTCAGCTGATTCATTGTTTTGAATTAGCATAACTTGTCAATTTGCACAGAGGGTTGCATTGTAGGTGGTGGAGAACATGACGGTAAATGGTGTAAACTGTCTGAGACCTTACGGTTTCTCCTGCCTCAGTCCTCTCTTTATCACACATAATGTTTTATGATGGAATATAATCACTTTGATTCAGAGGCCAAAATTATAACTTACAAGCATTCGAGAGAGACAAGGTGATTTCATGGCAAGTAACACCCGGGTAAAATGCACATTTAACCCTTGGTTCTAAAAATATATTGCAAATTATCTTTCACAGTCTTAGAATGGAATCAGACGGTATAAGATGGTATATTTCTTAAACACTTGGTCACTAGACATTTTTGTCACTGCACATTGACACATGGTGATATTATTACTGCTATGCTTTTTAGGGAGAAGGGGGGGTACCAACTGTCAAATCAAATCAACTGGGTACCAACTGGGCTCCAATCCCAAAGGTCCTACCATTCATAGCTACTGTCACTTTGGCACAGATTGTCCAGTGAAATAAACAACTACATGAATCCTGAAAAACAGATTATGTGAGCATACCAACTGATCAAGTTTCTGAACATTGGTAATTATTTAAACGGTAATAACGTATTAATTAGTGACAGAAGTACTTAGCTACATGAAATGACTTCTAAGATGCTTCAGCACTAACACAAACATTTGAGGAAATGCACCAGAGACAAACTATATCTCTACAGTACAGTAACCCCCCAGTACAGCAAGACGTTTTTTAAAAAGGAAGGGAGGGGTGGGGTGGAGCAACGATAGGGGTCTCTCTACAGTCGACATGAAGCATTTTGCTACACCGCAAGAACATCTGCTAAATATGTGTATGTGACCAATACATTTTAATTGATTTAGGAATCGTTAGACTTCCTAAAATGACCCAAAACTGCTTCAATAAACAGACCTCGAAAACAGATTTCTGACCAATTATTTCTAGTACTTTATTTTACAGTACTATTTCCAGTGGTATTTACCTAGTATTTACTAGGAAACTAGGTGGTAACCATGGGTACATTATGGTACTTCAAAAAAATTCCACAGAATTAATATCTACCTGCTATAGTACATGATCTCCAGTGGTGCTTCTAAACCAACATACTCACCTATAGGTGTTTTACACATGTGATACTGTACATCAGCATTGAGTCTGGTGTAATTGGTACATTTCTAAAGGTTAATACAGTGACGGTATTTAAGGCATCCTCAGATCTCTGTGCTCTCTCAGGGGAGGCCACAGTTAAATATCCACCGCATCGATTTTTATTTCAGGCCCTGGCCACAAAAGCTGAAAACATTTCATCTGCTTGATTAATTTTGTATTTAAATTTCCAAGAAGGGACCTGCCAGGACCATGGTCGACCACTGACAGGTACCATTTTCTACACACTGCTAAAGATACACAAGTCACAATGGTTGAACTAAAGGACTGAATTGCAAACCCCACAGCAATAGTAGTCGATAAGGCTACTTGGCTAGCTCAAATTACTGTAGTTCAGAAAGACGTGTGAAGAAACTCTAAACATCTGAGCGAGCAGACTGTCAGACAGTTCAGTTTTGCCCTAGTCTTTACAGTATGTGGCTGGCAAGCTGTACAATATTTTCATCTGATTCGTAATAGAATGCCAAATGTCATCTTTCCCATGCCGATTATGTTGGTTAAGACGAGCCATCACAGAGAAAATGGTGTCCCCTAGATAAAAACAGGAGGCCGGAATCTGGGATTCTGTTGATCATCTCTATCCCCTAAAAGCTCTCTAACAAGATCAGGGATTGAGTTATCCCCATTGTGAACGAAGGAGACCTTATCTCTGAAACCAATTACTGAGTATTGCTTGAATACTGTTTTCTAAGGGGGTGACTCACTCTCACACAGCACGCTGACACAGACCCCTAGCAAGGCAAAAGAACAGCGATACCTTTCATTTTAATTTAATTTTACTAGGGATGATATCAAACAAGAAAATGCCATAACTCTGTACTTGTCTTCTAAGCATCCTATCCTTGACGGGAGAAAAACGCTCTTGAGATTGTTTTCTGGCATCTCGTTTGATAAATGAACAAAAAAAATTATCCAGTGAGAGAATAGAATACACTCTTAAGACTACAGTATATCTAATACTACGTGATATTAGAATAATAATAATTTGGTGGGTGCTGATATTCGTCCTATTTCACACATGTACAAGCGTATTACTGCACCCCATGAGACACCCTGGAGACTGGGGTCATGCCCAGGTTCTATTAGTTCAGCATGATATTACCTAATAAAGAAGAGGTGCTACAGGAAGGTCAGTATTTTGTCATGCCTTTCTGAACTGCAACATAAAAGTGCAAGGATATTATAGAAAGCATCATTTTCAAGATCATCATCCTTGAACAACATGACGTTGTCAATATGACCACCACTTCCATTGTTTTATTTCATGTCAACTTCATACCCAGTCCATTAGGCCTACATCATATAAGACAGAGGGCTTGACTATGGGTACAAACTGAATCGGTACTGGGGACCGAACAGTATGCGGGATGAACTAAGTTTGGACTATTTTAGGAAGAGGGAGGAAAATGTATTTAATGAGTGCCCTATCAGTGGTTATCTAATGATGCCTGTCTCTTGGTTTTAAAATATTTAGATTTACCATTTAGATTTGACCATTCACCTCACACACTCTAAACCAGGCTTCTCCTCAGGCCTACAGAGGGGGAGGAGATGAAACAAGAATGTCCAGGATAATCACAACTACTTCGTACCAAGTTGAATGGGAGCAGAGAGGACCGGTCTGACAGAAACAGAGAGTGAGAGATAAAGAGAGATGATCTTTCTCTGTAGAGTAGAGACCTCCAGGCCAGGCCAGACCTGCAGCCCAGTTGAGTCATAGAATTCTACACATCCATTAGTCTAGTCTGACTTTTAATGAGCCAAGTTGCCGTAATTCAAAAGAACCCAGCCAGTGCCAAACAATTTTTATTTGATTTATTTCACCTTTATTTAACCAGGTAGGCTAGTTGAGAACAAGTTATCATTTGCAACTGCGACCTGGCCAAGATAAAGCAAAGCAGTTCGACACATACAACAACACAGAGTTACACATGGAATAAACAAACATACAGTCAATAATACAGTTGAAAAAGTCTATATACAGTATGTGCAAATGAGGTAGGATAAGGGAGGTAAGGCAATAAATAGGCCATAGTGGCGAAGTAATTATTATATAGCAATTAAACACTGGAATGGTAGATGTGCAGAAGAAGAATGTGCAAGTAGAGATACTGGGGTGCAATGGAGCAAGAATAATAAATAAATACAGTATGGGGATGAGGTAGTTGGATGGGCTATTTACAGATGGGCTATGTACAGGTGCAGTGATCTGTGAGCTGCTCTGACAGCTGGTGCGTAAAGCTGGTGAGGGAGATCTGAGTCTCCAGCGTCAGTGATTTTTGAAGTTCGTTCCAGTCATTGGCAGCAGAGAACTGGAAGGAAAGTCGGCTGAAGGAAGAATTGGCTTTGGGGGTGACAAGTAAGATATACCGGCTGGAGCACATGCTGCTATGGTGATCAGTGAGCTGAGAGAAGGCGGGACTTTACCTAGCAGAGACTTGTAGATGACCTGGAGCCAGTGGGTTTGGTAACGAGTAGGGAGCGAGGGCCAGCCAACGAGAGCGTACAGGTCGCAGTGGTGGGTAGTATATGGGGCTTTGATGACAAAACAAATGGCACTGTGATAGACTGCATCCAATTTGTTGAGTAGAGTGTTGGATGCTATTTTGTAAATGACATCGCCGAAGTCGAGGATCGGTAGGATGGTAAATTTTACGAGGGTATGTTTGGCAGCATGAGTGAAGGATGCTTTGCTGCGAAATAGGAAGCCGATTCTAGATTTAATTTTGGATTGGAGATGCTTAATGTGAGTCTGGAAGGAGAGTTTACAGTCTAACCAGACACCTAGGTGTTAGTAGTTGTCCACATATTCTATGTCAGAACCGTCCAGAGTAGTAATGCTGGAGGTAGTGCATTTAGTTTTACTTGCATTTAAGAGCAGTTAGCTGCCATGGAAGGAGAGTTGTATGGCATTGAAGCTCGTCTGGAGGTTAGATAACACAGTATCCAAAGTAGGGCCAGAGGTATACAGAATGTTGTCGTCTGTGTAGCGGTGGATCAGAGAATCACCAGCAGCAAGAACGACATCATTGATGTAAACAGAGAAAAGAGTCGGCCCGAGAATTGAACCCTGTGGCACCCCCATAGAGACGGCCAGAGGTCCGGACAACAAGCCCTCCGATTTGACACACTGAACTCTATAAGAGAAGTAGTTGATGAACAAGCCAAGGCAATCATTTGAGAAACCAATCAAAGTGGAGAGAATGTTTAACCACATATTATTAGGAGAGGAGAAGTAGGAGGAGGAGGACAGATAGAGAAGGAAAGAAAGGATGACCCCGTCTCTGTTGAGTTGTTTAATTGTAGTCCTGTGAGAGCCATCTGAAAATACTGTCAATGTCTAGTGCTACAGCCATTGCATGAAATAGAAAATAAAACTGGCAGATATACTGTAATATGCAGTGACTGGAAAGAACAGGGGGTTAATCAACTTCCTCCCACACCTCCACTGAATAAAAAAGCTACAAACTGATAGGGGGAAAATACTAACTTTATGAGCCAGGGCAAAAGTATCCATTAACCTCCTTCTATAACCATCAACTACTTGATGTCGCGTATTACCTTAGAACATGGTGCAAAATGAAAGCCTGATCTAACGCAGCTCATGTACCACTTGCTGTTGGCTTAATGAGGACGATTGAGCAAAAGTTTAGACAAGAGAAAGAGTTTACAAGGTTGGATGTGTACCGGATGTGTTGGAATTGAACAAACTTTGCTACAGTAAAGACATTTACAACCTAATTAGACGCTGTATCAGAAACATTAAGACTATAAGTCGTCATCATAAACTAAAGGATAAGGATTCCATGCAGATGTAGGATCTTCATTTGACCAATATTCAGTCATTGCAAAATAATCCTGTAGAAAGAGGATTTGAATGTTTAGTCCACAATGTTGCTTGATCGGTGGTTAGCTATAAGCGGGTCAAAAGAATGCTACATGAAATGTCGAAATCTGTTAATATAACCGTGTGATATGGTGGATTTTCAGTGAATTCCTATAAATCAGCAACAAAATAGTGATCAAATTAAGATCCTACATCTGTATGCAGTATATTGAATTATGATATGATGTTACAGTTGCCTACATATGCTTGGACCTCTGAGTCTGCTTTAGAATAATGATTAAAGTTTAATGAAATGTGGACAAATTTAAAGCTTTTAAAAAGACAAATATAGCACAGCTCTTCAAAACACTGTTTTAATTGCTCATTATTTTTGGTGATTATTCCATTTGAATTAAATGATCAAGCTAATCAGTGTGGGGAGTCATTAGAATGCCCATTGTTAGTCCTCTGTGTGCACTTGCACTGCCGAGCATAACGGGAAAATAAAATGTTCACTGAGGTGACTGACTGAGTAATCCTGCTGGCTTGACTCTGAAGCTAAACATATTTGGTCCTGGTCGGTCCCTGGAAGGAAAACCAGATGCTGCTGGAAGTGGTGTTGAAAGGCCAGTAGGAGGCACTCTTTCCTCGGGTCTAAAGCGATCCCAATGCCCCAGGATAGTGATTGGTGACATTGCCCTGTGTAATGTGCCGTCTTTCAGACGGGACAATAAACGGGTGCTCTGACTCTCTGTGGTCACTAAAGATAACATGGCACTTATCGTAAGAGTAGGGGTTAACCCCGGTGTCCTTGCTAAATTCCCAATCTGACCCTCATACCATCATGGCCACCTAATCATCCCCAGCTTCCAATTGGCTCATTCATCCCCATCCTCTCCACTGAAACAATTTCCCAGGTTGTAGCTGTAAATACAAATATGTTCTCAGTCAAAGGACTATGTCCAAAATGACTCCCTATGAAGTGCACTACTTTTGACCAGATCCCTTTGGGCCCGGGTCAAAAGTAGTGCACTATATAGTGATTAGGGGACAATTTCAGGAGCACAAAGGGCACCCAGGGTCAACAACAACAAATGAAAGAAAACAATATTGCCACTGAGATACAGATAACTTGCCAAGATCGGTTTCCGATTCCAACAAATTTCCTTACAATCTTAGAATACATGAACAGTATTCTGTGTCTGTGAGCACAGGAATAATTTTTATGACATTATCACAGCTGGCCAGCCCTTCAGAAGAGATATTCCTCAAGAGGGGAGATACATTAGTCATTAAGTGCAAATTGCTGTGTGGCCCAAAGGGGAGGGGAGTCAATAACTAACAATGTGGCAGTCCACAGGAGATCTGCATGAAGAAAACACTAACACGGGTACTGGAGCTATCCGCTAGCCAGATTGTCACGGCAACCGTCTAAATTTGACTCTGTATTTTATAGGTCTCTTTTGTCAACTTGAATGTAGCCTATATGCAGTCCCACAGAAGCCAACATGCAGCAATAAACATTGTTATTTCCAAGTCTGAAAGAAAGTGGTGTTTCTGCAAAGAATCCACAATACATACTCTAGTCATTCAATGTATGGAAATGCAAAGAAGTTTTTTCAAATATGTTACCTTGCTGTTTTGTAGGCTTTAATTACCTCCATAATGTCAATCTACATGTCAATCTACCTTATTCTCACATGAAGTTTTCCCTCACATCTTCGCTCCAAAGTATCACTTTGTCTACAAGAATTGAAAATAAAGAGCACACCTTCCAGTTTCACTCTGTATGATTAATTGCTCCACCACCTAGTGAAACTGAGTGGATCTGCCCCAGAATGGAGGCCCACTATAACACACTGAGAGAAAAGCACTGCCAGGCTTGTCTTTCACCCATGCCAAGAAGACTAATTGGTCTTTTAAAGGAAGAGGGAGACCTGATCCAAGATCAGCATTGTGCTTAGTTTCTTTTTGAATGTGTTACCTGGGTCACTTAGACATTTAGTCTATATTACATCAGATTTATAGTGTTATGGTTTGCTTTAGCTGTAGCTAGTGAGTACCAACTGAGCATAGAGTACTTTGTGATGACAACAATGTCTAACACAGCATATGGTTGACTTATGAAATGTGACAATACATTTTTTAAAGAAGTTTGACCTATCTATGAATATCTCTATACATTCCTCCATGTTGTCACCACATTTTCCATCTCTCTATCAATAGCCCAAACATTATGCAACATCAATACCCCATACAGTATCCACCCTCAATACCCCATGCAGTATCCACCATCAATACCCCATGCAGTATCCACCATCAATTCGTTCTCCCTTTGTTATCTAGACCAAACAAAATGAATGGTCCCAGGAGAACGCGCTAGCAACAACAGGAGGATGTCGGCCCTTGGGGGCAGAATCCTAATGACTTGGAAATAAATATATAATATAACTCTATATAAATATAGAATGTGATCCCTTCATTAATTATAGCAGGGAGACTGCTGAGAAGAGTGTTTTGCAAAAATCGCTGAAGTTGGAGACTTTTATCTCCCTTACCAACTTCAAACATCTGCTATCTGAGCAGCTAACCGATCGCTGCAGCTGTACATAGTCTATCGTTAAATAGCCCACCCAATTTTACCTACCTCATTCCCATACTGTTTATATTTATTTACTTTTCTGCTCTTTTGCACACCAATATCTCTACCTGTACATGACCATCTGATCATGTATCACTCCAGTGTTAATCTGCAAAATTTTAATTATTCGCCTACCTCCTCATGCCTTTTGCACACAATGTATATAGACTCTTTTTTTTCTTTGTTTTTCTACTGTGTTATTGACTTGTTAATTGTTTACTCCATGTGTAACTCTGTGTTGTCTGTTCACACTGCTATGCTTTATCTTGGCCAGGTCGCAGTTGCAAATGAGAACTTGTTCTCAACTAGCCTACCTGGTTAAATAAAGGTGTTCTCAACTAGCCTACCTGGTTAAATAAAGGTGTTCTCAACTAGCCTACCTGGTTAAATAAAGGTGTTCTCAACTAGCCTACCTGGTTAAATAAAGGTGAAATAAAAAAATCAAAATTTAAAAATACCCCATAAAGTATCCACCATCAACACCCAATACACTATCCAACATCAATACCTCATACAGTATCCAACTTCAATACCACGGACAGTATCCACCATCAACACCCAATACACTATCCAACATCAATACCTCATACAGTATCCACCATCAATACCACGGACAGTATCCACCATCAACACCCAATACACTATCCAACATCAATACCTCATACAGTATCCACCATCAATACCACGGACAGTATCCACCATCAACACCCAATACACTATCCAACATCAATACCTCATACAGTATCCACCATCAATACCACGGACAGTATCCACCATCAACACCCAATACACTATCCAACATCAATACCTCATACAGTATCCACCATCAATACCACGGACAGTATCCACCATCAACACCCAATACACTATCCAACATCAATACCTCATACAGTATCCAACTTCAATACCACGGACAGTATCCACCATCAATACCACGGAAAGTATCCACCATCAACACCCAATACACTATCCAACATCAATACCTCATACAGTATCCAACTTCAATACCTCATACAGTATCCACCATCAATACCATGGACAGTATCCACCATCAATACCCCATACAGTATCCATCATCAATACATCATACAGTATCCACCATCAATACCCCATACAGTATCCAACATTAATACCCCATACAGTATCCATCATCAATACCCCATACAGGATCCACCATTAATACCCCATACAGTATCCACCATCAATACCCCATACAGTATCCATCATCAATACCTCATACAGTATCCACCATCAATACCCCATACAGTATCCAACATTAATACCCCATACAGTATCCAACATTAATACCCCATACAGTATCCAACATTAATACCCCATACAGTATCCAACATTAATACCCCATACAGTATCCAACATTAATACCCCATACAGTATCCATCATCAATACCCCATACAGTATCCAACATTAATACCCCATACAGTATCCAACATTAATACCCCATACAGTATCCATCATCAATACCTCATACAGTATCCATCATCAATACCCCATACAGTATCCAACATTAATACCCCATACAGTATCCAACATTAATACCCCATACAGTATCCATCATCAATACCTCATACAGTACAGTATCTACCATCAATACCCCATACAGTACAGTATCTACCATCAATACCCCATACAGCACAGTATCCACCATCAATACCCCATACAGTATCCATCATCAACACCCAATACACTATCCAACATCAATACCCCATACAGTATCCATCATCAATACCCCAGACACCCCATTCCTTCCTCAAATTCCGCCAATATGATGAGAGAGGGTTGCAGTGTTGGTGCGATGTGAGAGGAAACTCTTCTCAGCAGTCTCCCTGCTATAATTAATGAAGGGATCACATTCTATATTTATATAGAGTTATATTATATATCTATTTCCAAGTCATTAGGATTCTGCCCCCAAGGGCCGGCATCCTCCTGTTGTTGCAAGCGCGTTCTCCTGGGACCATTCATTTTGTTTGGTCTAGATAACAAAGGGAGAAATTCTTTAAGCTAACAAACCATCCTTTTTTTTACTCAAAGCCTGCATGCAGTTTGTATTTCTGGGGTTTGTATCTGTAAACATGAAGAATGAATGAGGAACATTTTTATAGGTTTAATTAAGTGACAGTGATAAGAACATAAAAAGCTATGGGCAAACGCATTATTCCATGCATTAAGAGGTTGGTTATTGTTGGCTATTGTTTCAAAGGAACAATGGTTTAATGTTAAAATGCATTTTGGGATGTCATTTTGCTTCACAAGCTGTTATGTTGAGCTGAGCAAGAGTAATGACAGTGGACTATCACCCCCCTCCATGTGTCGCCCAGCCTCCCCATTATCCTCGGTGCATTTATACCTGTGTTCTCTGTTTGTCCGTTGCCAGTTTGTCTTGTTTGTCAGGTCAACCAGCGTTTTTTGTTCTCAGCTCCTGCTTTTCGACCCTTGCCTCCCTGACTCTGAGCCCACCTGTACTTTTGCCCCCACCTCTGGAATGTTGACCTCTGCCTACCCTGACCCTGAACCTTCCTCCCATCCGCTACCTTTGCCCCACCTCTGGTTTACTGACCCCTGCCAGCCTTGACCTGTCTATTGCCGGCCCCTGTTGGAATATTAAACCATTGTCAATTTGACATCTCTGTATCTGGGTCTTACCTTGATTCCTGATAGTGGACATTGTTTAGGAAGCATACCACTGGCAAAAAAATGTATATACAGTATATTGTGTGTGTGTGTGTGTGTTCAATAACAAAAAATGACCAGATGGTCATTACAATAATTATTTACATATTGTAGCATTGGGCAAGTCCATTCATATTCCTTTGCCCAACACCCATATGCATTTACATCATACAGCATAAGCATTGCCCCACTGTTGATATTGACAATTGGAAGATCATAGGCCTTTAAGTGAGGCTTTCCACATCACAGCATCACCCAATTCAAACTGCCAACTAAAACACATGAATCAGCCCACTGATTCAGAAAGAGGTGAACTTTTCACACTGTGACTGCATCCTGAATGGCACCCTATTCCATAGTGAACTACTTTTGACCAGAACCCTTTGGGCCTTGGTGACAAATAGTGTACTATATAGGGAAAGGGATGCAACCTGTGTATACATGACTTCCCTGGTAGATTGGGGCTTTTGAAGCCCATCTGAAATGAGTGCTCAGTCATTAGTGAGAAATGATTGCTCAGTCATTAGTGTGAAATGAGTGCTCAGTCATTAGTGTGAAATGAGTGCTCAGTCATTAGTGTGAAATGAGTGCTCAGTCATTAGTGTGAAATGAGTGCTCAGTCATTAGTGTGAAATGAGTGCTCAGTCATTAGTGTGAAATGAGTGCTCAGTCATTAGTGTGAAATGAGTGCAGTCATTTCAGAAAGGTGCTCGTCGGTGACAAAATTACACATGGGAGTAATTGAGGGAGGATAAGGTGTGAATTATGAGGAGCAGACTGACAAGTGAGGACAGAACTATTTTCTAAAAGTATTAGTATACAAAAATAACCAAGGGAAAGCAAAGGACAATATGAAATCCAACTGATACAGTATTTCACCGATGGAATCTTGATGAATTAATCCTGAAACATCAAGATAAATGAAACATACTGCACATTACTAAAAATCAAGAACAAAGACAGTGGAAATCATCTAAAATGACTTACAGGCCTCCTTATTCAGAATATACACATTTTCATTCCACAGAACACAATCCTCACTTCTATAATTGTTTCATAACTCCCTGGTAAAAACAAGCGCCCTGTTCTCTCCCCACTGGCCAGGTGTTGCAGACCATGTGACCTAGGTCAGCACTGTGCTGCCTGAGAACCATGGCTCTACAGCATAGGTGTAACGAACACAAGAGGAGACAGAGCTAGTTTCGAGCGCAGGGCGCAGCAGATGTTTATTGAAAAGGACCACAGGAGGAGGCAGGTAGCTGGGTCCAGGGGCAGGCAGAAGGTCATACACAGGGGGTCCAAAAGGGCAACAGTACAGGCAGGGAAAAGGCTAGTAACGTAGTCCGAGAGATCAGGCAATAGGTAGATAATAGGAAATAATAGGCATCGCTAGTGGAGCAGGCAAAAACATGGACGGGAGTAAGTACATCACAGGGGGACACCTCAGAAAGCTGTGTGTCACAACACAAACAATACCTCACAGTGATGGGGTGCAAAGAACTGAACTAAATAGTGTGTGATAATGACATACAGGTGTGTGAACAGGTGATTAGAATTCAGGTGATTGGGATCAGGAGAGTGAGCTGCGTTCAGGGGTTCTAAGTGTTTGAGGGTGTGAGTTGGTAGCGGACGTCACAGTAGGAGCTGAAAACAGGGCAGGTGTTTTGAACAAATCACAGAATGTCCTTCCATGTATGATTATAATACCATGGTGTACTATCTAGATCAATGTTGTCCCATTCTGGCCATGGGGACACACACTATTATTTCAGCCCTGCACTATCACCTGATTCAACTTTACAAGGGTTCGATGATTAGATCATTCGTGCAATCAGGTGTGTTAGTGCTAGGCTGGAACAAAACCCTGCCCATGCTATGGGTCCCCAGGACCAGGATTACATAACAGTGATCAAGACAGAGTGAAACCCTTACAGAATGTAAGAGCCACTGTAATATCATCCTGTATCCAAGATGTTGTATGTGGACCAGTACAGTTCACAACAGAAGTGAAAAGCCACATTGCCAACTATGTAACTGTACTGTAGGCAGCAGCAGTAGGTACTGTACATGAAAGGAGATGAGAGGAGCTTGATTGTGCGTCAGCGTTCTCTTTGACTGATGGAAGGAAGACCTTTAGCTAGCTAGCCTAGGGGGTTAGAGGAACTATCAGCTACAACCTCCCTCGCTACTTCCCACAGGACTCTCTTACTCCCTCCCTCTCTCCCTCCTTCATAAATACAGTTTAAGAAGTTCTGAGTGCCAACAGTCATGTACTGCTATGGCATCAAAGAGGGAACATCGCTGGATCAAGTATATCACAGTGATGCCAGTTTTTTCCCCACGTTTGCTGGCATCATACCATCAGCTATGGCCCGAAACATGAGTATCTAAGCCTATACTCAGAATAGATTCTTATTTTTATGGGTCTTGTTAGAGTGAGTTATAGGCAGAGAAGACAAGCATGAAATATGTGGATATCATGCAGTACTCTATAACTGAATACAACATCAATATTATCAAGACTCCACATAAACACACCACAGCCAGGGGTGGATTGGCCATCTGGCAATTCTGGCAAATGCCAGATCTGGACCATTTTTTAGTTGGGTAGGCTGGTCATAATTGACATACACACACAAAAAAAGTAATATGAAAAAAAAAATGTGACATGGCATCAGCAAAGAGACCTGCTCTGACTCTGTCATCAATTAGACAGACAAGATCATGGATGGTAAAACGGAAAGGGTGCCAATAAACGTACAGTAGAAGGAGCACATTCTACATTGTCACCTCACTCATTGTGAGTTAGCAGCACAAACAGTGATGTGGATAAAATGACAGGGATGAATTCTTGTCCCAGTTGTCCCAGTTCACCCCTGACTACAGCACACCATTATGTAGATCAAACAGGTATCACTGCATGATTAAAAACCGTGGTGACACTTCAGTCACCGGTAACCCCAATATATCAATCACTGACCTTGTGAATAATAACTAAAATAATGAACATGCACTAATGCAAGGTACCTTTGTGCAAAAGAAGGAGTTTTATGGAATTTGAAGACTTGAAGGTTTCCTTTCCCCACTTAGAAAAAGAGAGTGAGAGCAGAATGAGAGTGATGGAGAGGAAAATAGGGAAAGAGAGTGGAAAAGGGAGGGAAAGACAGTGGAAAAGAGGGAAAGAGTGGAAAAGAGAAGGAAAGAGAGTGGAAAAGAGAAGGAAAGAGAGTGGAAAAGAGAGAGAATGAGAGTGGAAAAGAGAGGGAAAGAGAAGGAAAGAGTGGAAAAGAGAGGGAAAGAGAGAGTGGAAAGAGAGTGGAAAAGAGAGAGAAAGCGAATGGAAAAGAGAGGAAAAGAGAGTGGAAAAGAGAAGGAAAGAGAGTGGAAAAGAGAGGGAAAGAGTAGGAAAGAGTGGAAAAGAGAGGAAAAGAGAAGGAATGAGAGTGGAAAAGAGAAGGAATGAGAGTGGAAAAGAGAGGGAAAGAGAGTGGAAAAGAGAGTGGAAAGAGAGTGGAAAAGAGAGGGAAAGAGAGGGAAAGAGTGGAAAAGAGAAGGAAAGAAAGTGGAAAGAGAGTGGAAAAGAGAGGGAAAGAGTGGAAAAGAGAGGGAAAGAGTGGAAAAGAGAGGGAAAGAGTGGAAAAGAGAGGGAAAGAGAAGGAAAGAGGAAAAGAGAGTGGAAAAGAGAGGGAAAGAGAGTGAAAGAGAAGGAAAGAGTGGAAAAGAGAAGGAAAGAGAGTGGAAAAGAGAAGGAAAGAGAGTGGAAAAGAGAGGGAAAGGAGAAGGAAAGAGTGGAAAAGGGAGGGAAAGAGTGAAATTGAGAAGGAAAGAGAGTGGAAAGGAGTGGAAAAGAGTGGAAAAGAGAGGAAAAGAGAGTGGAAAAGAGAGGAAAAGAGAAGGAATGAGAGTGGAAAAGAGAAGGAATGAGAGTGGAAAAGAGAGGGAAAGAGAGTGGAAAAGAGAGTGGAAAGAGAGTGGAAAAGAGAGGGAAAGAGAGGGAAAGAGAGTGGAAAAGAGAAGGAAAGAAAGTGGAAAGAGAGTGGAAAAGAGAGGGAAAGAGTGGAAAAGAGTGGAAAAGAGAGGGAAAGAGTGGAAAAGAGAGGGAAAGAGTGGAAAAGAGAGGGAAAGAGAGGGAAAGAGAGTGGAAAAGAGAGTGAAAGAGAAGGAAAGAGTGGAAAAGAGAGGGAAAGAGAGTGGAAAAGAGAAGGAAAGAGAGTGGAAAGGAGAAGGAAAGAGTGGAAAAGGGAGGGAAAGCGTGAAATTGAGAAGGAAAGAGAGTGGAAAGGAGTGGAAAAGAGTGGAAAAGAGAGGAAAAGAGAGTGGAAAAGAGAAGGAAAGAGTGAAATTGAGAAGGAAAGAGAGTGGAAAGGAGTGGAAAAGAGAGGGAAAGAGAGAGTGGAAAGAGTGGAAAAGAGAGAGAAAGCGAATGGAAAAGAGAGTGGAAAAGAGAAGGAAAGAAAGTGGAAAGAGTGGAAAAGAGAAGGAAAGAGAGTGGAAAAGAGAGGAAAAGAGAAGGAAAAAGTGGAAAGAGAGTGGAAAAGAGAGGGAAAGAGGAGGAAAGAGTGGAAAAGAGAGGGAAAGAGAGTGGAAAAGAGAGTGGAAAAGAGAGAGAAAGAATGGAAAACAGAGGGAAAGAGAGAGAAAGAGAGTGGAAAAGAGACGGAAAGAGGGAAAGAGAGTG
Organism: Oncorhynchus kisutch; assembly: GCF_002021735.2. Classification (NCBI taxonomy): domain Eukaryota; kingdom Metazoa; phylum Chordata; class Actinopteri; order Salmoniformes; family Salmonidae; genus Oncorhynchus; species Oncorhynchus kisutch. Next base: position 47,238,599 of record NC_034193.2, read on the forward strand.
GAAAGAGAGTGGAAAAGAGAGTGGAAAGAGAGTGGAAAAGAGAGTGGAAAAGAGAGTGGAAAAGAGAGGGAAAGAGAAGAAAAGAGTGGAAAAGAGAGGGAAAGAGAGTGGAAAAGAGAGGGAAAGAGAAGGAAAGAGAGGGAAAGAGAGTGGAAAAGAGAGGGAAAGAGAGTGGAAAAGAGAGGGAAAGAGAGTGGAAAAGAGAAGGAAAGAGAGTGGAAAAGAGAAGGAAAAGTGAAGGAAAGATAGTGGAAAAGAGAGTGGAAAAGAGAAGGAAAGAGAGTGGAAAAGAGAGGGAAAGAGAGTGGAAAAGAGAGGGAAAGAGAGTGGAAAAGAGAGGGAAAGAGAATGGAAAAGAGAGGGAAAGAGAGTGGAAAAAGAATGGAAAAGAGAGGGAAAGAGAGTGGAAAAGAGAAGGAAAGAGAGTGGAAAAGAGAGGAAAAGAGAGTGGAAAAGAGAGGAAAAGAGAAGGAAAAAGTGGAAAGAGAGTGGAAAAGAGAGGGAAAGAGTAGGAAAGCGAGTGGAAAAGAGTGGAAAAGAGAGGGAAAGAGAGTGGAAAAGAGAGTGGAAAGAGAGTGGAAAGAGAGTGGAAAGGAGAGAGAAAGAATGGAAAACAGAGGGAAAGAGAAGGAAAGAGTGGAAAAGAGACAGAAAGAGGGAAAGAGAGTGGAAAGGAAAAGGAAAGAGTGGAAAAGATAGGGAAAGAGAAGGAAAGAGAGGGAAAGAGAGTGGAAAAGAGAGGGAAAGAGAAGGAAAGAGAGGGAAAGAGAGTGGAAAAGAGAAGGAAAGAGAGTGGAAAAGAGAGGGAAAGAGAGTGGAAAAGAGAAGGAAAGAGAGTGGAAAAGAGAAGGAAAAGTGAAGGAAAGATAGTGGAAAAGAGAGTGGAAAAGAGAAGGAAAGAGAGTGGAAAAGACAAAGAAAGAGAGTGAAATTGAGAAGGAAAGAGAGTGGAAAAGAGAGGGAAAGAGAGTGGAAAAGAGAGGGAAAGAGAATGGAAAAGAGAGGGAAAGAGAGTGGAAAAAGAATGGAAAAGAGAGGGAAAGAGAGTGGAAAAGAGAAGGAAAGAGTGGAAAAGAGAGGAAAAGAGAGTGGAAAAGAGAGGAAAAGAGAAGGAAAAAGTGGAAAGAGAGTGGAAAAGAGAGGGAAAGAGTAGGAAAGCGAGTGGAAAAGAGTGGAAAAGAGAGGGAAAGAGAGTGGAAAAGAGAGTGGAAAGAGAGTGGAAAGAGAGTGGAAAGGAGAGAGAAAGAATGGAAAACAGAGGGAAAGAGAAGGAAAGAGTGGAAAAGAGACAGAAAGAGGGAAAGAGAGTGGAAAGGAAAAGGAAAGAGTGGAAAAGATAGGGAAAGTGAAGGAAAGAGAGTGGAAAAGAGAAGGAAAGAGAGTGGAAAAGAGAGGGAAAGAGTGGAAAAGAGAGGGAAAGAGTGGAAAAATGAGGGAAAGAGAAGGAAAGAGAAGGAAAAGAGAGGGAAAGAGAGGGAAAGTGAGAAAGTAAAAAAGACAGAAAGCAGAAGAGAACGAGAGAAAGAAAGAAAGTGGAAATAAAGAGGGAGAACAGAAGAGAAAAAGAGAGACAGAGGGGAGGAATAGAGGAATGATCAGAGGAGCTGAGCAGAGGAGAGGAGAGAGGTTTACTCTGTACAACGGTGGTTAATTACCAGGACAGTTCTAAAACAATCTTCCCTCTCTCCCACAGTGATCCTCCCCTTCATGCTCCAAGCCAATATCCTACACTACCACAGCCTCCTGGGGCGGAGACAGATTGCACACCACATCCTGTTACTGTTTATTATCTATCCTGTTGCCTAGTCAATTTATCCCTACCAATATGTACATATCTACTGTACCTCAATTACCTTGTACCCCTGCATATCGACTCGGTATTGGTACCAAGTTATCGTTACTCATTGTGTAATAATTCCTTGTGCTATTATTTTTTTTTTTTATATGATTTCAACAACAAAATTAATTCTCTGCATTATTGGGAAAGGTCCCGAAAGTAAGCATTTCACTGTTAGTCTACACCTTTTGTTTATGAAACATGTGATAAATCACATTTGATTTGATCCCCTATTGGCTGCGTTTAGACAGGCAGCCCAATTCTGATAGTTTTTCACAAATTGGTCAGAGATCAGCTTTGAAAAAGATCTGCTGTGATTCTGCAAATGAAAAATTGCAGAATTTTGCTGCCTGTGTAAACCTGTGTAAACACAGCCATTGAGGAGCATTTCTAATGTGACCTGACATTCTTTCTACCCTTCTCTGTCACCCTCTCTCTCTTTCTCTATAAGTATATTCCAAACTAGAAACTTAATTGGAACTTAAGCTTTAGGACCCATGGCCAATGCATTGGCTTGTATCTTATAGTGGGGGGTGACTGCAAAGCCTCCTCCATTTTGGCTCCCTAATTTGGTATTATCATTTATCATCATTCATCTCTCATACCCATAGTGGATTTATGATGACAAAGCTGCAATTACTATTTGAACTGGGGGAGGCTCCCAACACAGACTTTGTGATGCATGCTTGTTTCACATGTAAGGATGTTGTTAGATTGGAACCGGAACAAGATCCTGAGGCGCAATTTTTTCTAACAGGTTTCCCTCTCACTCTCTAGCTCTAGCTCTCTCTCTCTCTTTCTCTTCTGCACTATTTTCCTTTACACTGCATATTTTACAATATGGGCCAAATTCATAAGTTGAATTACCTATATTCCGACTGCTTCAAGGCTACTGATAATATCAGACGACATTGTCGTTGATTTTGAGGTAAAGTGAGCCAAACGGTAGGACAAGCTTGACAGGCAAACACAAATCACTGATTGGTCAGCAGAAGCCTCAGGCAAGGTGCTGAATACATTGGCTGTTAGGGGCTACTGTAGTACTTAATGTGTGGTTATATACATCCTTGTTTTGAAGTAGCTATTTTACCCATTATCCCCCGGGAAAAAATTGCCACTAGTCTGTAACATAAAATAAAACGTCAATTTGTTTTTTCCGATGAGGTTGGAAAGTCACGTTCCCTTGAGTGTAGCCAATGCCTTTCTAGCGAAGGAGGAAGGAGCAGGATGTCTATTTCAGTTTATGGTTAATGTGGAAATAGACAGACATCGTACTCAAGGTCATTCCAATGAATAAGACAGACACTTTTGATGTCTAATGCAGAAATGGAAGGACACTTGGAGGAGAGAAGGAAGGAGAGAGGAAACAGAATAGGAGGAGAGAAAGAGGAGAAAGAAATGGAGAGGAGAGAAGAGAAGAACATGAGAAAAAAATATAGGAGTGAAGAAAAGGATAAATGGAGTGAGTAAAACAGGAAAATGATGGAATCCCTCAGACGAGTTGTTTCAGTTGATGGAAGGACACTTGGAAGAGAATTAGATTTAGGCAAGTTTATTGCCTGAGTCACTCATCCTTGGGGAGATTTGGATCCATCTGGGGACTTGGAGAGAACAACCAATTCACACAGATTCTTTCCTTTAGGAACCATATGCTGCTGCTTAACCTTCCTGGATTGCTGTCATATGGCAGACTACTGGCAAGCATTTGTGAAAGAGTTAGAAGACTGTGCATGCCGAATGTTCATTGTAATGTTTACTCCAAAGAAGACACCATTGACTTAATTCGGCAGATCTCACTAAAAGGCATGAAAAGAATGTATTCAGGAGTATCGTATTGGTCCCTTGCGTCACATACAGACTACATAGCTATTTGTATAGGTGTAGAATAATACTATCTAATAAACATGCAAAGAACAAATTATCCAACAACCTTGAAAATGTCACAGCATATGAACTCTTCAAATGCAGCAAATGCAAATAGCTTCACTGCCTGCAACTCCCTATCCACCCTCGACAATTTAGGATGAAGACAGTCTGTTTGATAAAACAGTCTGTTGAGGATTAAAACCACAGGAAACACACTGAAATGAGAGAAAGAAGGGAGTGAAGGACTTCAGGCCAGAATCTGTCCAAAGCTACGTTGATCTACAGCCAAACACACTCACACACTCAAACACACACAAATACACACTGAGCTACCGCCACACACACTCACAAAACACGCACACACACACACACACACCACCACTCCACCCCATTTGAATAAACATGATTAATAAGAGTTCACGTCGTGGTCACCAACGTCCCTGCCATGGTGGTGTCATCATTTGCTAACTTCGCTGTAGGTAACGTTTTAATACTCTCCATACTAATTTGTTCTTTCTTTGCATGCTTGTTCTGCCAACAATGTGTTTCTTACTGTAGTGTCTACCCAAAACTGCAATGTAATCCCCTCTGTGAAAGTAAGATCAGTGTGACAGATGTTTCAGACTCTGAGTGTAGTGGCAGTGCTGCAGGGAAACAGACAGCAGATATGGAAGAGGATTGTGGGTTCCTTTTACAGGTAGTGAATCCATACTGTATGTAGGATTATATAGTGGGATCTTCTTTTACAGATAGTGAATCCATACTGTATGTAGGATTGTACAGTGGGTTCCTTTTACAGATAGTGAATCCATACTGTATGTAGGATTATATAGTGGGATCTTCTTTTACAGATAGTGAATCCATACTGTATGTAGGATTGTACAGTGGGTTCCTTTTACAGATAGTGAATCCATACTGTATGTAGGATTATATAGTGGGATCTTCTTTTACAGATAGTGAATCCATACTGTATGTAGGATTGTACAGTGGGTTCCTTTTACAGATAATGAATCCATACTGTATGTAGGATTGTACAGTGGGATCCTCTTTTACAGATAGTGATTCCATACTGTATGTAGGATTGTACAGTGGGATCCTCTTTTACAGATAGTGAATCCATACTGTATGTAGGATTGTACAGTGGGTTCCTTTTACAGATAGTGAATCCATACTGTATGTAGGATTGTACAGTGGGTTCCTTTTACAGATAGTGAATCCATACTGTATGTAGGATTGTACAGTGGGTTCCTTTTACAGATAGTGAATCCATACTGTATGTAGGATTGTACAGTGGGATCCTCTTTTACAGATAGTGATTCCATACTGTATGTAGGATTGTACAGTGGGATCCTCTTTTACAGATAGTGAATCCATACTGTATGTAGGATTGCAAAGTGGTATCCTCTTTAACATATAGGGACTCTATAGGGTTCAGAAACAAAACCCTACACTAGAGATGTTGTGAAATGAATTCCTCCACACTCTGTAGGATGCCCATACAGTATAGTGACAGACACATATGCTGGATCAAATAGGCAACACATGGGTTTGATATGCTGGTACAAGAGATGGTGATTATTAAGACAAGAGACTGTAGTGACAGATTCTGCATCTAGATTCAAACCCCAAGGTTCTTATTTAGTTCCCTTGACTTCCCAATCAGATTCCCAGAGTCATTTCTAAGCGCCTATTATCTAATTGTAGATTATGGCTGAGGCCTTGTGGAGTGTGCGTGTATGTGTGTGTGCTTGCGTTCGTACCTGTGTGTGTGTGTGTGTGTGTGTGTGTGTGTGTGTGCACTACCAGTACACACAAAAGTTTTAGAACACCTCATTCAAGGGTCTTCTTTATTTTTTTAGATTTTTTAAATTGTAGAATAGACATCAAAACTATGAAATAACATATATGGAATCATGTAGTAACCAAAAAAGTGTTAAACAAATCAAAATATATTTAATATTTGAGATCCTTCAAATAGCCACCCTTTGCCTGGATGACAGCTTTGCACACTCTTGGCATTTTCTCAACCAGCTCCATGAGGTAGTAATCTGGAATGCATCTCAATTAACAGGTGTGCCTTCTTAACCCTTAACCTAAGGAGGAGTAGGAGAGATTGGACCAATGCGCAGCGTGCTACGTATCCATAATGTATTTTAATGAGAATGAATACAAATTACGAAAAGAATAAGAGAATCAAACTGAAAATCGAAACCGTCCCGAATGACGCAAACACTGAAACGGAAAATATTCACCCACAAAACGCAGGTGGGGAAAGGCTACCTAAGTATGATTCTCAATCAGAGATGACGAACGACACCTGCCTCTGATTGAGAACCATACCAGGCCAAACACATAAATACAACCTAGAAAAACGAACATAGACTGCCCACCCCAACTCACGCCCTGACCATACTAACACAAAATAAAGGAACTAGGGTCAGAACGTGACAGCCATCTAAGCTCGTAAGTGCAAGTGTATTTTCAACCAACTTTTTGGACATATTAAAAATTATAAATGTGTTTTCTTTGCATTTAAAAACATGTTTCAGCTGTAAAAAAAAAGGCCCTTGTAATATCTTAAAATCGATCTCCAGCTGTGATAATACTTGGTCAGCCGTTGATGCAATAGAGTACATGACAGTGTCATCAGCATATAGATGAATTTGACACTTTCTTGCCTCACCACCAATATTGTTTATGTAGAGAGTGAACACTAATGGACCAAGTATAGAACCTTGTGGGACCCCTTTAACCAACTCCAATGGCTCCGACTGGATGCTGTTGGCTCGGACAGCCTGACTTCTATCCTTTAGATAGTCATGAAACCAGCGACAGGCATCCAATCTCAGTCCTATTAACGACAGCTTAACCGAAAGTATCGCATGGTCTACAGTGTCAAAAGCTTTAGACAACTCTATGAACAAGGCTGCACAGTACTTTCTATTATCTAGGGCATTAGTAATATAATTTACAACACATACAATGGCCGTAGTGGTACTGTGTTTTGGTCTGAAGGCAGATTGATTGCCAGAAAGAGTATTTTTTAAATAAAAAATTATTGTAGTTGCCTGTTCACCAATGATTTTTGCAAAACAGGAGAGCTTAGAGATAATTATCCAATTCACTACCATCACCTCCTGTAACGGTTTTCTTCCTGGGAAGGAGAGGAGGACCAAAATGCAGCGTGGTTATGGTTGAACATCTTTAATAAAGAATATAACGTGAACAATATACATATACAAAATTAAAAAAATGTGGAAAAACCAAAACAGTCCTAACTGGTGCGAAACACAGAGACAGGAAACAATCACCCACAAAATACCCAAAGAATATGGCTGCCTAAATATGGTTCCCAATCAGAGACAACGATAAACACCTGCTTCTGATTGAGAACCACTCTAGACCATAGACTTACCTAGAATACTAGACTGAACACAACCCCATCGATCTACAAAACCCCTAGACAAGACAAACACATAATCACCCATCATGTTGGACATTTTTTCTAAAGGGTCAATAAAAAATAAAAATGCTACCACCACCATGCTTCACCGTAGGGATGATGTGAGGTTTCCTCCAGACATGACGCTTGGCATTCAGGCCAAGGACCAGAGAATATTGTTTCTCATGGTCTGAGAGTCTTTAGGTGCCTTTTGGCAAACTCCAAGTGGGCTGTCATGTGCCTTTTAATGGGGAGTGGCTTCCATCTGGAAACTCTACCATAAAGGCCTGCTTGGTGGATTGCTGCAGAGACGGTTGCCCTTCTGGAAGGTTTTCCCATATCCGCAGAGGAAGTCTAGAGCTCTATCAGAGTGACCATCGGGTTCATGTTCTTCTCCCCTGATTGCTCAGTTTGGCCGGGCGGCCAGTCTTGGTGGTTCCAAACATCTTCCATTTAAGAATTATGGAGGCCACCATGTTCTTGGGGACCTTCAATGTTGCAGAAATGCTTTGGTACCCTTCCCCAGATCTGTGCCTCAACACAATCCTGTCAGCATACTGTTTGTGTTTAAAGATAACTGTTCTGGAAAGGTTATTCACATTGATTGTAGTATTGGAATTAATTCATAACCTGGACTTTTATTAAATACCCAATATATATACTGTATAAATAACCAATATAAATGTATATATTATCAAATACCCAATATATACACTGTGTACAAAACACAAGGAACTCCTGCTTTTTCCATGACATATACTGACCAGGTGAATCCATTTGAAAGCTCTAATCCCTTATTGATGTCACCTGTTAAATCCACTTCAATCAGTGTAGATGAAGGGGAGGAGACAGGTTAAAGAAGGATTTTTTTAAGCCTTGAGACATGGATTGTGTATGTCTGACATTCAGATTTTTCACTCTCAACAGTTTCCCCACATGTATCAAGAATGGTCCAGCACCCAAAACTTCACACAACTGTGGGAAGCATTGGTGTCAACATGGGCTAGAATCCCTGTGGAAAGTTTTTGAATTTAGGCTTTTCTGAGACCAAAAGGGGGAGCAACTCAATATTAGGATGGTGTTCCTAATTTTTTGTACACTCAGTGTGTGTATATATACACCTTGATAAAATACTCAATATATGCTGTATATAACCGTGGCTGAAGGGTATAGTAGGCTACATTGGTTGTAGCAGTGTACTCACCTATAAAACAAATCATGGCTTTAATTCGAGAGTCTCAGACCACATATAAAATCCAATATGACTTCATATTGAAAGATATTCGATCAGAGGACCTTAAAGTGAGGATAATAATAATAATATAATATAATAATAATATAAGGATACACTGTACTTAAAATTAACATGGTTTATGTTAAACTTAAAATATATATATATATATCATTTTTTGTTCTTTTGTCTCTGTAGTCCAGCACTTTGGATTTGAAGTGATACAATGTTACACAAAGTCATTCAGAAACACATGAAGTTCAAGTATGTTACCCTTGCTGTTTCAGGCTTAAAATAGCATTAGCTTGGATCCCTTGCAGACAACTGTAGCTGTTGGTAGGCGCTACTGTTACCACTAGCAGGCTATACTCCAGTGGGGAAAAAACACAGAGAGGCTTTGGTGGCAGACCACATATGTTGTGAGGCTTTTATTTGTACTGCTCTGAAGTGGTAGCTACAGACAATACCTGCAGACTTCAGTATTTCCTTATTTACTGTTATACAGGTATCAATAGTATCATAGTTGGGACACAGGATAACAATGAAATAAAGCAGACTGCTTGCCCAAGTGTCCCTCCTGTGTATTACAACCATTCAAAAGGGAGGGTGATAAAATGTATATAGTAGAGACATAAAGAGAGGGAAACAATAAAAGCTATGGAGAGAGAGAGAGAGAGAGGAATAGAGTCTTCCTTTAGAACATACAATGAAGAGACAGGAGTTAAAATTCACTTTATGCTTGCTTCCCCAGACTAACTCTGTTAGCAAATCTCCTATCATCAAGCCACATCAATTTCCCTCCACTAAATGAAAGATGCTTACGCAATATGTTTGGTAATGGCCGATGTTTAAGCAGGTTATTATCATTAAAATATAAATGGGAATAAAAAGAGAAGGAGAAGGGGATAGTAAAGTTAATGTGGCGTGGCCCGGTTTTACAACCACTCGCAGTCTTTTTCATAAAAATGATTCTAGATTATTCTAATTAGACAGTGTGTTAATTGAGTGTGGGTGCTGGTGTATAATGTGTCATTATTAGTCTTGATCAACGTCAACCCCTCACGAGCGTGACACCATTCACCCTAACCAAGTGAGAAAATGAGGGAGAGAGTGACAGAAAGAGGAAGGGGAGAGAAAAAGAGTGTTTGTGTGTGTGAGAGAGACATATATATAGATATATATATAAATTTATATATAAATAAGAGAGAGAGAGAGAGAGAGAGACAGAGAGAGACAGAGAGAGAGAGAGAGAGAGAGAGAGAGAGAGAGATAGGTGAACTCCCCCCTCAACATCCTATCTAACATCATTACTTAGTCATCGCGTTCTACCTAGTGTGCTAACATTCAGGAAATGCCAACTTAGATCGATGTTACAAGGTATCCCACTTTGCCTCAAAAAGCAGGTGGTAAAGGTCAAGACTCTGTACCCAGGGGGAGCATGCTGCATAACCCACCTACTTCAATCTACCTACTACACAGCACCATGCAGTCCTACCACTTCAATGCAAAACTGGTCTGAGATCAGCTGTTAGAGAGCCAGAGACAATGTCACTTTATCCTGAGATACCCCCCATGGGAAAGGGGTTTAATAGAATGAATATGAAACCAAATCACATTTAACTCTCTTTTATAAAATGTAATTAAAACCCACACACTGACACTCTCTCTCTAACACACACAGACACACAGACTTGTGTCTTGGTGCTCTGTCGACACCCTTGTACTGCAGAACGGGATCAGTGGCCAAGCGTATTATTACACTCAAGTCAAACAGTCTTAACGTATCCTGTAATGTTTCCTGTAACAATGGTACAGGAAACATAAGGAGACCATTAGTTTGATGATTGGCTGCCTTTAAAGCCTTTCATAAAATGGGTAACTCCGAGCCAGACTTGAGTCTCAAGGTTTTTAGTGACTTCTGTGGTCTTAGATGTTGCTCTGTTCCAACAGCAGTTGCTATAATGTGATTGTAATTGACCTTGAATGTGTTGCAATTAGAGGTCGACCGATTATGATTTTTCGATGCCGATACCGATTATTGGAGGACCAAAAAAGTCGATACAGATTAATCGGCCGTTTTAAAAAATGTACTTGTAATAATGACAATTACAACAATACTGAATGAATACTTATTTTAACTTAATATAATACATCAATAAAAATCAATTTAGCCTCAAGTAAATCATGAAAAATGTTTAATTTGGTTTAAATAATGCAAAAACAAAGTGTTGGAGAAGAAAGTAAAAGTGCAATATGTGCTATGTAAGAAAGCTAACGTTTCAGTTCCTTGCTCAGAACATGAGAACATACGAAAGCTGGTGGTTCCTTTTAACATGAGTCTTCAATATTCCCAGGTAAGAAGTTTTAGGATGTAGTTATTATAGGAATTATAGGACTATTTCCCTCTATACCATTTGTATTTCAATAACCTTTGACTATTGGATGTTCTTATAGGCACTTTAGTATTGCCAGTGTAACAGTATAGCTTCCGCTCCTCCCTGGGCTCGAACCAGAAACACAACGACAACAGCCACCATCGAAGCAGCGTTACCCACGCAGACCAAGGGGAACAACTACTAGAAGGCTCAGAGTGAGTGACGTTTGAAACGCTATTAGCACGTGCTAACTAGCCAGCCATTTCACTTCAGTTACACCAGCCTCATCTCGGGAGTTGATGGGCTTGATGTCATAAACAGTGCAATGCTTGACGCACAATGAAGAGCTGCTGGCAAAACGCACAGAAAGTGCTGAATGAATGTTTACGCGCCTGCTTCTGCCTACCACCGCTCAGTCAGATACTTAGATACGTGTATGCTCGTATGCTCAGTCAGCTTATATGCAACGCAGGACACGCTAGATAATATCTAGTAATATCATCAACCATGCGTAGTTAGTTATCTTGTGATTATGATTGATTGTTTTTTATAAGATAAGTTTAATGCTAACTAGCAACTTACCTTGGCTTACTGCATTCGCGTAACAGTCTCCTTGTGGAGTGCAACGAGAGAGAGGCAGGTCGTTATTGCGTTGGACAAGTTAACTGTAAAGTCCCCCGAGCTGACAAGGTGAAAATCTGTCGTTCTGCCCCTGAACAAGGCAGTTAACCCACTGTTCATAGGCCGTCATTGAAAATACGAATGTGTTCTTAACTGACTTGCCTAGTTAAATAAAGGTATAAATCGGCAAATCAGCGCCCAAAAATCCCCTAATTAATCGGCCATTCCGATTAATCGGTCGACCTCTAGTTGTAATGCAGGCATCAATGCAGGCATACTGGGTTAATGTGTTTCTATCAAACGCTGATAAGCCAACTGTAGTTACATTAAACTATCTTCATCGGTCGGTCTTGGAGAGCAGGTATGACAAGGAGTTTCATGACCTGGCGCGACCAGGGAAAATTCACTAAGGTAAAATGAGGACCCTATGTATAATTCCATCACCTTTCACAAGTTTCTCTCGAACCAGTCCATAAAATAAATAATGAATGACATGCATGTAGTCGATCTTGATAAAGCGACCAAACAAGATGCTGAACACAAACATACAGCTCGGCGCTAGCCTGAAAAGGTTGGGCCAAGTGCCCCACTTGGAATCCCGGCCAAGATGTTAGCTCTGGGGGGCAAGTCAAGACGAATCCGCCGCCTAGTTGTGGCATCTTGCCACCAAGCTTCACTACTTCCACCGCGGAGAGGAAACAAGGGCTGGGGGGAAAAAAACACAAATTAAACAAAGAGGGGAGGGGATGGAGGGGTTAAAAGAGGAATAGTGCATTATTTATGACACCCCATCCTATCCTCCTCTCTTCCCTTCTTCCTCCAAAGCAGTTAGTTCGTTCCACAGCGGTAGGTAGCAAAATAGTGCCACTTTATATCCATTAGCATCACTAAATGGAAGGGAAGCCATCTAAGGGGTGAGAAGAGACACAGACAGGGCTAGGAACAAGCCCTGTGTACCTCCTAAATCATGTTCCAGGCCTCTGCATGGATGCCAGAGCTGTGTTTAGCTATGCCAACCGACTACGCCACCCTCTCCTCACTGTTGGTGGGTGCAGTACAACGATATTCTTCCAGACGAGTGGATGTTGACTAAGGAAGTTCATTTCAAATAGGTTCAATTCATTTAAGTTGAGTTGAGTTCATTTCAGTTCATTTTAGTATAATTCAGTTCATTTCAGTTCAGTTCATTTCAGTTCATTTCAAATAAAATGTGGCTTATTTCGAGGGAAAGAATCCATTTGAACCAGGATGAGGAGCCATGTGCATGAGTCTACTAAATGCACTGACATTGTTGAAGAAATAAAATGTCTCCCATGATGGTCTGTAAAGTATGCCTTATGGCGTAAATATTGCAGCAGACAGTTACTTACTAATTGTGTATGGAAGACTCCACGTGTACAGTACATTACTGTAGCCTTACAAAGTGGGCCTCTTATACTACTTTGTGTGTGTGTGTGTGTGTGTGTGTGTGTGTGTGTGTGTGTGTGTGTGTGTGTGTGTGTGTGTTTGTCTATAAGCTCTCTGAAAGAATTGCAGGCATTTCAAAAGACCAGCCAGATGTATAATGAACTCTTTCTCTGAGGTCCCTTTACATTAAAGACCACTCACAGTGCATCTTATGCAAATACATATTTAGATTTTCCCCACTGGACGTATGAAGAACAAAGAGAAAAAAGAACATCAAGAGAAAATAATTGCCATTGATCACGCCAAGGCTGGCAGATTTTCCTGCAATATTGACAAATATGTAGATATTTACTAACAGCGAAGTGCATTACTGGAAGTATCAATTTAAAAAGCGAGTTGATGGATGAAACAAATTATAAATGTTGAAAATTCCTTAGGAAATGGTCATTTATGATAATAACGATCAACATGAGACACAATAATGACGGACATTTTGGATCCACACTGCTAGGAAGAATGAACCCTGCCATTATATTAATAAACACCACTGAGAATGAGAGACTCAACCCTCGATCTCTCTCCCTCCGCACAGGGAGTCTAGGCACAGAAAGAAAGAAAGGCAGGCAGGCAGGCAGGCAGGCAGGCAGGCAGGCAGGCAGGCAGGCAGGCAAGCAGGCAGGCAGAGAAAGCCTGGTCTACATGCCTCAGAGGACACAACCTGTCTTGGGGAACATAACACAACTACTACCCAGGTCATCCTAGAGGGAATAGTGGTAAAACACACCACAGCACAGCTTAGGCAGCACAAGCAGAGCAGGGCATTCTGGGAGAGGTTGGGAATTGAAGAGAAAAGGAGGGAAAAGCAATGGTGGCACAATGACAAGTGAGTGAATGCATGGCTGAGGCCAGATGAGACTCAGTCACCTGTTCAGACATACGTGAGGGCTTAATTCATCACCCATTCAATCAGGAGCTAAAACCCAATGAAGATAAAGTAGTCCAGTACTAGTGTCTGAGAGCTGGAGAAAACATGCTTGAGTAGGCAGTCAATCCCCCTTGCCTGGCCATAAGAAAGAAATCTCAAAATGGATGCCAGTTTCCGTCCTCAATATCATTTTTCAAGATTTACAGCTAAGGGGAAACGGAAGGAGGCGGGGAGAAAGGCTGAGGTAGACAGTAAAGGCACAAGTTTATGCAGTGTGTCATAATAACTTCAACCAAGAGGATTTAAACTGTTAGATTAGTTCATCATCCAAATGAAATCGGGCAAAAAGAGGCAGCCACAACAACAAGTTAACATGTAAGAATGATAAAAGGGCCCAGTGGCTTTGCATGGTTGTGGAAAAGACTTTTATTCATTTTGCTTCACTATCCTGTTTCAAATGAAGGCCTCTATCCCATTTTGGAGATGAAATAATTTCAGTATAATTTCAGTATTCAGAATCAAATTGGGATGAAATGTTCTGGCTGCCTAATCTATAGCTTTTGTAAAGGAATTGTGAAGGTAGAAGTGATAAGATCTAGCCAGCAATTCGGATGACCACATAGGCTTTCCTTCTCAAGGAAATGTCCTTACAAGTAAAGCGTTCGTATAAGTAAAGCGTCCGAAAAAAAAGTATTACACCTCTGTCCAGTCAATTCAATTGGATGAATGGTTTCAGATCCGAAGCAGGTATAAATTATGTAGCCTATTACAAAACATATCTATTGCAAAAAAAATACATTTTAATGATTAAAATGTTTTGCATTCGTTTTAATTACATTTAAAAACACTAAAACTAATATTGGAATTCACCTGTCAGAGTAGACTAGCCTACGCGCAACCTATAGTGAGTGTTTTTCAACCAAAGCAATGCTGCTATCGGTATGGCACGGGCACGGAATCTGCAGCAAGCAATACCAATACCAATGCCAGTCCAACGTGGTCCCGAATGCTTTATTCTGGAGGTTGTGAACCCCAATATTTTGGGTATGTGCCCTGCTGTGCCCAACTGAACTAAAGCACCTGTTACAGTGGACGAAGACCTCGCTAAAACAGACGAGTTTTCCGTGCACAACACAGTTTGGAAAGCAGGATATTATGGTAAGCCCTTGCATTGCTTCACGAAACGTAGTGCTTTAGTCATAATATAAAACCACACAAATTTGGTGAATAATCATCACTTACGCTGCTGTTTTGTCCCAAACAGAAAACCACTGTATGGTTGTGTCCCCTGTCAAGGCGAAAGTAGTGCTGGTTAGTTTGGGATCATCTCCTTTGCTGGCTGAGGCTTCTCCTCTCGAAGTCCCTCTCCTCTCGTCCGTGTTCCACTTGAATTCGGATCGGCCCAATCTTTCCATCCAGTAACGGACCAGGACTCCTCTCATTCGAGTTTACTCCTTCCAAATCGTGGCCACCGGTCCTCAGACTCGCTAAACTCGTCAGGTTCGTGGCCGCTTCGCTCTCTCGCTTTCACGAGATCCGGTTGAATCTTCCAGAGCGACTTTTACGGTAACTCCATCGTCAGTGATCCTCGGCTCATCCTCGTAAACACCTGCATGTTGGGTGTCGCTTAGTAGGCTACTCCAGTATTTAGTTAGTACTCCAGCCGGACCTGTTCCAGAGATTTGGCTGCCTGGCTCGGACCCAGCTGCGCGTGTACCGGTATCCAGTTGTAATTCGTTCAGGTGTAACTGGACCGGCGACGGTCACAATGCGCAAATTAAACCCCCCTTGGCATTTAGCTGGGTATGAGCGGAGATCAGAAACCAGGCACACAGAGTTAAGTGCAAGCAGGGGCGTCAGATGGGCATGTACATCTCAGATTAAGACCAACAATTTAAAAGTAGGCTACAAAAAAGTACTAATTTACTTTCATCTCAATCTCTATTAAAATGCCACCGCTGTTTGGAGTTCGATCGGTTGGCTTTAGGACCAAGCAGCTACCACCCTGTGCGCCTTTATCTCAGAGAGCAGAGACAGTGCCAGACAGTTTGCTTAACCAGACAGCCGTTTAGGCAAGGCGCCTATTGTTTTGAATGTGATGTTGGCATTTGAACTCAGCCTCATAAACTTCGCAGCCAGCTGTTTTATTTATCGGTAACTTTCAGATTGATGTAAAAATGTTTATAATTACTGGTGCCTTTAAATTAAATAAATTAAATCATTCAACATACTACACCAGAGAGCATGATTTCTCCACAGAGGATCATTTGCTTATTTAAAAAATGAATTGTGGATTGTTTCAAGTGTGCAATTTTAGCAGCATGCCTGACAAATAGCCTACTGTACCAATTAGCTGACAGTTGAGTTACAGCTCTCAGTGAAAATCAGTTATATAGCTCTGGCTCACAATATTTCTTTAGAAAGCAAATGGTTATTTGTGAAAATACAAAAAAAGCAAAGAAATAACTCTAATCTTTAAACTCTGACTTCAGCGAACAGTAGCCTATTTTATTCGCACCAGGGAGGACATGCCCATATCCCCGGTGAGTGTCCGCAGTGAGTGCGCGCATATTCACAGTCTTTATCACTAGATCAGTACCAATGGGACGTTTTTTGAAGGACTGTATAATGTCCTCTTCCTATCTAGATGGTAATCATATAGTACAATTTGCATTCAAGACAAGGTCGTTTTTACTGATCTGTTGGTCAGTATCAGCATAGTAAGGTACTAATTTGTGTATTTAAAAAAAAATATATTGCTTATGTCTCCAGTCATATAAAGTGTGGTAGAATTGGATGAAATGTTTCTAAAATGCCACATTTGTCCTGTGCAAAGAAAGGAGAAGACATGTATCTTGTTAGGACTACAGTGCATTCAGAAAGTATCCCGACCCCTTGCCTTTTTCCACATTTTGTTACGTTACAGCCTTATTCTAAAATGGATAAAATAAAAAACGTTCATCATCAATCTACACACAATGCTAAGCATACACTATGCCTATGTGTAGATTGAATTTTTTGCAAATGTATAAAAAAAATCAAAAACAGAAATACCTTATTTACATAAGTATTCAGACCCTTTGCTATGAGACTTGAAATTGAGCTCAGGTGCATCCTGTTTCCATTTAAAATCGTTCAGATGTTTCTACAACTTGATTGGAGTCCACCTGTGGTGAATTGATTGGACATTATTTGGAAAGGCACACAGCTGTCTGTATAAGGTCCCACAGTTAACAGTTCATGTCAGAGCAAAAACCTGGGGAATGGTACAAAAACATGTTTGCTGCATTGAAGGTCCCCAAGAACACAGTTGACTCCATCGTTTTTAAATGGAAGAAGTTAGGAACCACCAAGACTCTTCCTGGAGCTCTCCTCCCAGCCAAACTGAGAAATTGGGTTGAATGGCCTTGGTCAGGGAGGTCACCAAAAATGCGATGGTCACTCTGACAGAGCTCCAGAGTTCCTCGGTAGAGATGGGAGAACCTTCCAGAAGGACAACCAACTCTGCAGCACTCTACCAATCAGGTCTTTATGGTAGAGTGGCCAGACGGAAGCCATTCCTCAGTAAAAGGCACATGACAGCCTGCTTTGAGTTTGCCAAAAGACACCTTAAGGACTCTCAGACCATGAGAAACACGATTCTCTGGTCTGATGAAACCAAGATTAAACTTTTTGGCCTGAATGCCAAGCATAATGTCTGGAGGAAACCTGGCGCCATCGCTACGGTGAAGCATGGTGTTGGTAGCTTGCTCTGAGGATGTTTTTTAGCAGCAGGGACTGGGAGACTAGTAAGGAAAAGAGAAGCTTGTAGCGTCATACCCAAGAAGACTCAAGGCTGTAATAGCTGCCAACGATCCTTTAATAAAGTACATAGTAAAGGGTCTAAATACTTATGTAAATGTAATATTTCAGTTTTTAAATATTTCATAAAAAATGGTTTTGCTTTATCATTGTGGGATATTTTGTGTAGAATGATGAGGGAAAAAAACTATTTCATCAATTTAAGAATAAGGTCGTAACGTAACAAAATGTGAAAAAATTCAAGGGGTCTGAATAATTTCCGAATGCACTGTATGTCACTACATGCTCAGGCGTGCATTGTTCAGAATGGTCTATTTTGCTAACAGTGATACAGTTGTATTATTAGACTAAAATATGACTATGCAATCCACTCATCACATTAGGTTTCGTAATCACATTAGGTTTCGTAGCCTATCTTCCTATCTTACATTAGTCTGCAAATGAGATGATAGATGCATGCAATCCTTTATTACAAAGATGCAATTTGATGGTGCAAAAATAGGTTCCCCAAACTTAAAACTCATGCTATGCCTATGGATGTCCAGCCAGGTCACCCATGACACAAGTCAGTGTTAGATGTCTATCCATGTCCGAGGACTTCGGGAAATGACGTAGAAACTGACCACTAGGGGCAACAGTGAGCGCTGTTACCCTCAAGTAGGTTTCTATTTCTGGTGGTAAAGGTCTGCCTCTGGTGCTGAAGGTTGCATGTTAGAATCCAGCAATAGAAAGTTGTTTTTGAGATTTTTGTTTTTGGCCTATCCCAAACCTTAACCATTGGGAGTTAATACCTTACCTTAAGATATCGGAGTTAGTGCATAAACTTAACCCTAACCTTAAAAATATTCCGTTTGACATTTGAGAAAAATGGATGAAAGTCTCATTCTGACGTGAGACAGTGCTTTCAGTGTCAGCATTTGAAATTGGTCTTGTTGTGACTTGATAGGGTTTATTATGCATCTATTTCACATTGCACTCATTGCATGCCCTCTTCCACAAGTAAATTAGTCAATCGATGATGAGGTTGAGCAGTGGTTGTCATTGTACTGCTGTTCCACAGACATTTAAACCTAATATTGCGGTGATATTTAATTTACAGGCAACTATAATGCTGAGGAAGATGAAGACGTACCATATCCATGACATCACCCTGAAGAAGGGTCAGTGATGCCGAAACGTTGGAGGTTTACCAATAAATTACTGGGAGCTTGTATATATATTGAGTGACTATCTTTATTCATTTTTATAGAAATGGTGTTAGTCTGAAATAATATAATTTCCAAATTTTATTTTAGCATAGAATATAGGTCAGTATTTGTATTATTTATATTTTATATAATTTTTTTGCTAATCTTTATCAAGGGTGCCAATAATTATGGACCTGATTATATGTGTTGATCTAACTATGCATGTTATTTTTTTCATTTTGTAGTCTTTCCAGAATATAACTAATATACATTCCAAATTATTTAAAACAGGTGGTTTAGGTTCAATGGAGGCCATTGAATTATTGCCCACTTCTGAATAACAAAGGCTGCGACTGATTGGCAGTAAATAATTCTGTAATGTATCCCCAAATTTTGCCCATAGTCAATAATTTTTAGAGCCACTTTTTCAGCAATTACAGCTGCAAGTCTCTTGGGATATGTCTCAAAAAGCTTGGCACATCTAGCCACTGGGATTTTTGCCCATTCTTCAAGGCAAAACTGCTCCAGCTCCTTCAAGTTGAATGGGTTCCTGCTGGTGTACAGCAATCTGTATGTCATACCACAGATTCTCAATTGGATTGAAGTCTGGACTTTGACTAGGCCATTCCAAGACATTTAAATGTTTCCCCTTAAACCACCCGAATTTTGCTTCATCAGTATGCTTAGGGTCATTGTCTGCTGGAACGTGAACCTCCGTCCCAGTCGCAAACCTCTGGAAGACTGAAACAGGTTTCCCTCAATAATTTCCCTGTATTTAGTGCCATCCATCATTCCTTAAATTCTGACGAGTTTCCCAGTCCCTGACAATGAAAAACATCCCCACAACATTATGCTGCTACCACCATGCTTCACTGTGGGGATAGTGTTCTTGGGGTGATGAGAGGTGTTGGGTTTGTGCCAGACATAGCTCAATTTTACTCTCATCTGCCAGGAGTAACTGCTTCCATATGTTTGGGGAGTGTCCCACATGCCTTTTGGTGAACATCATACGTGTTTGCTTCTTTAAGCAATGGCTTAAAGTGGTCCTATGGACAGATACTCCAATCTCCACTGTGGAGCTTTGCAGCTCCTTCAGGGTTATATTTGGTCTCTTTGTTGCCTCTCTGATTAATGCCCTCGTTGCATGGTCCATGAGTTTTGGTGGGCGGCCCTCTCTTGGCAGGTTTGTTGTAGTGCCATATTCTTTCTATTTTTTAATTATGGATTTAATGGTGCTCTGTGGGATGTTCAAAGTTTCGGATATTTTTCTATAACCCAACCCTGATCTGTACTTCTGCACAACTTTGTCCCTGACCTGTTTGGAGAGCTCCTTGGTCTTCATGGTGCTGCTTGCTTGGTGGTGCCCCTTGCTTAGTGGTGTTGAATAATATGGGGCCTTTCAGAACAGGTGTATATATACTGAGATCATTTGACAGATCATGTGACATTTGGATTGCACACAGGTGGACTTTATTTAAATAATTATGTTACTTCTGAAGGTAATTTGTTGCACCAGATCTTATTTAGGTGCTTCAAAAGTAAAGGGGGTGAATACATACTGTATGCACGCACCACTTCTCCTTTTTTTGTTTTTTAAATATTTTTTGAAACAAGTAAAAAAATATATTTCACTTCACCAATTTTGACTATTTTGTGTATGTCCATTACATGAAATCCAAATACAAATATATTTAAATTACAGGTTGTTAAATTAAAAGTATTCACGCCAAGGGGTTGAATACTTTTGCATGGCACTGTAGCATTTTAATGTGTACCTCTCCACACATTAGTACACACTCAACATAGCCTGGAAACATATAGGGTTGTTTTTGGAAATGCAGACACAGGCACCCACAGGCAGCATTTGTAATGACTATGCATTATTAAAAACAAGACTGATAAGGAGATGAAAAAAGATTCTCCCTTTAAAACTATCAGTCCCAAGACTCCAGCAGAAATCAGGTTATCAGTTATCTGACTTCTTTTATCTGCATGTCCAGCGCTTATATTTAGACTTATAATTACGTGTTTTACCATTGTTTTCAGGACAAGTACAACACAAAGCAATTTTACACAGATGGTTTCATTCCTACATGTTGGTACTATTGCCAAATGTAAAAACGGATAAAAACGGATAAAAATGAATTGATATGATTGCTTTAAAAGTACATAATTGTTTTTCTCAGTAGGAAATTAATATCCAACAAGTCAATGACAACTGTGTGGAGTTTGTAGTTTGTGGACAGCAGCTATGTGAGTTTATTACAGTATTTTAGACACTATGTCCTGGGATTTCCTATGATCTTCTATGTAGAAGACCTCCTTACCTTCTAACAACTCTCGTGTAGTTTGTGAGCTTCAGAGCAAAACATGTTACATGTGCGTGAGAGTCAGCTTTTCATAGATAGCTTTCATGTAATAGTTTTTAGGTTAAACCATTCAGATTCTTCAAAAGTGTTTGTAAAAGACCCGGCCCAGGACCCCTTCGGTATCCACCGTTGTCTCTCAAATACTGTTCTAGCTCAGCCCTCGTTAATTAAGTAATAGATTCATCCAATGGTCCATCCCATAAGTCTGTAGCTCAAACACACAATATTTAAAAGGGGTTAGAAGTCCAAAGAGTGCCGGCGTTACGGTGGGACTCATTGGGTTAATGCCAACAATGAACAGTTTATTTATACATTGTCAACATTTGTTTAAGGGTGTTTTACATTGTAGTGAATACCAAGAGTTTAAATTCTCTCTCTCTCTCTCTCTCGCTCTCTCTCCACCTCCTTCTGCTGTTTCTTTCTGCCCCACCCCTCTCTCTGTCCCTTCTCTCTCCCCCTCTCCTCCCTTGCCCTCTATTTCCATCACACACTTTCTGCCTCTTCCCCTCTCTCTGTCCCTTCTCTCTCCCCCTCTCTTCCCTTGCCCTCTATTTCCATCACACACTTTCTGCCCCACCCCTCTCTCTCTGTCCCTTCTCTCTCCCCCTCTCATCCCTTGCCCTCTTTTTCCATCACACACTTTCTGTCTCTTCCCCTCTCTCTGTCCCTTCTCTCTCCCCCTCTCCTCCCTTGCCCTCTATTTCCATCACACACTTTCTGCCCCACCCCTCTCTCTGTCCCTTCTCTCTCCCCCTCTCCTCCCTTGCCCTCTATTTCCATCACACACTTTCTGCCCCACCCCTCTCTCTGTCCCTTCTCTCTCCCCCTCTCCTCCCTTGCCCTCTATTTCCATCACACACTTTCTGTCTCTTCCCCTCTCTTTCACTTTCGAAAGGTATTTTTCCGGTGCCTTCAGTGATGGGATATTAGCTATTTGATCTTAATCCTAGAAGCGTTGATAACTTCAAACGACCCTTATTTGCATTAGCGAGGCTACGATGACAGAGAACAAAAGCAGGAGAGGCGACTAACAGGCTATTTGCACATGTCTTTGCACCGTGCAGTCTAGAGAAATTATCTATCTCTCCGGGAGTCAAAAGCTGAGCACTATAATGGCAACATTGTGCTACAAATGTGACCATCTATTAGATATGTATCATTATTCTTCCATTTCCCTCATCTGTCTTTGAGTAATTGATGGTTGGTGGTACAGGGTCCATCACAGACATCAGAGACTGAGCTAGATAAAGGCTGTGTACGTTTTTACCACCCGGCACCAGTGCATGTCATTATGACTTCAGCAAGTAACCATTAGTTTCAATGTCTTTTGTGTCACAGGCAGCAGTACTGAAAATTATTATAATTTATTTAAAAAATATTGATGGAGACTAACTTTTCTTTTTTATTGTTCTTTAATTACTTTAGGAAAACTGTAACGATCGTCGTTGGAATGAGAACAAAGCGTAGCGTGGAAATTGTTCATATTTAATATTCACAAAAAACACTCAAACAAAATGATAAATTGAGGAAACGAAAGCGCACAGTTCTGTCAGGGAAACAACCTAAATAGAAAACTTAATCATCCACCACTCAAATGGGGAAAACAGGCTACCTAAGTATGATTCTCAGAGACAACGAACGACACCTGCCTCTGATTGAGAACCATACAAGGCCAAACGCATAAAAAAAGAACATAGACTACTCACCCCAACTCACGCCCTGACCAACCTAAAACAAAGACATAACAAATGAACTAAGGTCAGAATGTGACAAAAACCATGGTCTCATTCCCAACAATAAAACAACCAATACAATCTAAAACAAAACAGCAATCAACACAAAACACACCATTTATGAAAAACAGTTACAGTCCTCAGCTACTAGGTCCTCAATTTATAAATATATCTTTTTTATCTTTATTTAACTAGGCAAGTCAGTTAAGAAAAAACTCTTATTTTCAATGACAGCCTAGGAACAGTGGGTTAACTGCCTTGTTCAGGGGCAGAACTACAGATTTTTACCTTGTTAGCTAAGGGATCTGACCTTCCAACCTTTTGGTTACTAGTCCAAAACTCTAACCACTAGGCTACCTGCCGCCCCAATTAACAATCTAACATTCAAAATACAGAATCATGTCTATCATTAACCTGAACATATAGTCCCAGTAGCTGGCACTAGATCATTATAACATACTGTACACACCAAATATCTGCTGACAGAAACTACTGTACATGATTGACACCTAATCTGATGGAAGATGTGCAATTGAGGATCAGGCATTTTCTCCCATTGCCAAGTCCAAATTAAGGCCCCAGTAAGGCAGATGAAGGGAGATGGAGATAAGTTAATAGAAAAAGAGGACAGAAGGTCAGAGCGGCGAACGAGGGAGCCTAATTGGCTGAGGTTCCCATGTAGCCTACCACATCCCACTTCGAACTCGCTTTGGAGGGGAGTCTTTGGTTCTGGGTAAAATCCCACATAATGCCATGTACATGTGAAATGAAAGCGTGGGCTAAGCTAGGTTGTATCATCCACCTCTGTACCACCATTAAAGACTCACTGCCTCATGATCTTTTAGCTGCATGAACTTTCCCTTTGAACATGGAAATCGACCACGAGTTGGATACTGTGTTTCCTCCTTTTGAATGGTACACATTGTCTAAGACTAAAGGAGGGAAGTAATGAGTGTAGCTTACTATCCACCTTCCTTTGACTCCCTTTGCAACAAGGAAACCATGGGTGTGGTTTAATGTCTCCTTTTAAGTGGTACACATTTTCTAAGACTAAATGAAGCAATTGTATCTAGCTACCATCTACTCGTTTTCTTTAGAAATGTTGAATGGTACACATTTTCTTACACTCTACGAGGTAATTGTTGTAGTTAGAGTTAGCCATCTTTACACATGATTTTGGCAGTGTCTCATTTTGAATGGTACACATGTTCTGAGTCTAAGGGGGGAATTGTTGTTGCTAACTAGCAAAGGCCTTCAGAAAGGTACACATGTTCTTACACCCTACGAAGGAATTGTTATAGCTAGCGTTAGGCACTTACTCATTAACTGGCAGTGGAATGTAGAATGAGGGTTGGCCAGCTAATCTGTAGTTATTTTAGCTTCCTCGTTCATTAAAAAGGAAAACCTGCTTAGCGTAGCAGCAGGCCAAATTGCCTGAAACAGTTTTTTCTACAGTGCTTTTGGATTAGGTAATTACGGTAAATTATTATGCCTCATCATACCTTTTTACTTTGAGCATGCATCCCCTAAATAGACTGACGTTAATTTGGTGAGCTGCCGGAGAACAAATGTTAGAGAAAAGTTATTCATCTTGTTTTGACAACCAGAGAAGTAGACGGCAGTTTTGACGGCAGACGGTCAAACTCAGACTGAAAGAGGCTCAAGTCAACAGGTCTTGGTTTGCACAGCTCAAAAAGAAAATGTGCTTCTGTCAATTCCATCATAGAATAGCTTTCTTATAGAAAATAATACCATCACTTATTTTGAAGCATTATTCAATACATTTCATGCAAATATACAAAAATACCTGTCATCTAACTTATTGTATCGATCCTTGCTATAAAAGCATAGTTAGAATTCACAATAATTGGGGTGATATTTAGAGTGTTTGCCTTTCATGCTAGTGACCCAGGTTCACTTGCCTGTTCGCTACAATATTTGAGGTTTATTGTTTTGTTGTCACTGTAAAACGACATGAACCACGCAATGAAGTCAGCTTTCATGTGTTGGAGTTGAGTTAATATTTGTACTAATTCCCAACCCAACCAACATCTTCATATCATTCAATTTCTTCAAGTTTTATCACACAGTTGATTCACACTGACATCCACAGAAGCCAAGACAAGATTGTATTCAGTGACATATGTCTTTGCATGTTAATTGTATCAGATTAAGTGTGTTTTTCAGTTCCCTCTGTTGCTACCGAGGTGGCCACTAGCCCTCACCACGTCTACACAGGCATCAGACAGATGCATTATCGCCCTGTGTCTTTGGGGCCAGCTCAATCTATATCATATTGGCAGCGCTAACAGATAATCATTAGCCGTGTCATCCAAACTCTGTAATTAAAAGGCCTAACGTCATTTTACTAGTTGTCATTGAACAAGTGCAGCTATGGCCCAATTGTAACGGCGTTCTTCGTTTGTTGAGAGAGAGTCGGACCGAAGTGCAGCGTGGTGGTTAATCATGATCTTTAATAAAGAAAACGGCGATACATGAAATAACTAAATAAATACGAAAACAACAAACGGAACGTGAAACCTAATACAGCCTATCTGGTGAACACTACACAGAGACAGGAACAATCACCCACGAAATACAAAGCGAACTCAGGCTACCTAAATACGGTTCCCAATCAGAGGCAACGAGAAGCACCTGACCCTGATCGAGAACAGCCTCAGGCAGCCAAGCCTATACTAGACACACCCCTAATCAACCACAATCCCAATGCCTACAAAAAAAAACAATACGACAACACAATAACCCATGTCACACCCTGGCCTGAACAAATAATTAAAGAAAACACAAAATACTAAGACCAAGGCGTGACACCAATACTCTTAAATAGCTACATCTCTTTGCATTTCCGCATTTCCCTTTTTAGTTTTTCCCAAGTCAGTCCCTCCAAGATTCCACGGTTCTGCGATCGCATAATTCAATGCAAAATCAATCAATCAATGCATATTATGCGAGAGCTCGCAATTTTGACCAATCCCCACACTTTTAGAGCATAAATGGGTCCAATCAAAAGCGAGTTTGTAATTTTGACCAATTACTGCACTGTTACCGTGGAAAATGGCCCAATCCAACCACACGTCAATACATTCCCCCCCCCCCTGGCTGTCAGCGTATTCCCATGCGAAGATGATGGGTGTTTGTTGCTGGCTGACAGGCAGCACAATGAACAAAAATCAATCTCATTGCCAACAAAAGATAACAGCTAAAGACCGTGCAAAACAATGAACAAATATTTTTGGAAACGAGAGAATGTTGACAGTCAACAGTCATTTCAGTTCAGCAAAGCATATGAGAATGTCAGAACAGTTCCCACAGCAGAGGCAGATCACCCTAACTTGGAAGTGGTAGCAGGGAAGACTGTGGCAAGCGCAATTTTTTTTGTGTGGGAATGGGAGGTGCATCTCGTGTTGATAGCAAGACCCAATCCTGCTGGAGAGGAGAGATGTGTGTGAGTGGGAATGGGAGGTGCATCTCGTGTTGATAGCAAGACCCAATCCTGCTGGAGAGGAGAGGTGTGTGTGAGTGTGAGTGGGAATGGGAGGTGCATCTCGTGTTGATAGCAAGACCCAATCCTGCTGGAGAGGAGAGGTGTGTGTGAGTGTGAGTGGGAATGGGAGGTGCATCTCGTGTTGATAGCAAGACCCAATCCTGCTGGAGAGGAGAGGTGTGTGTGAGTGTGAGTGGGAATGGGAGGTGCATCTCGTGTTGATAGCAAGACCCAATCCTGCTGGAGAGGAGAGGTGTGTGTGAGTGTGAGTGGGAATGGGAGGTGCATCTCGTGTTGATAGCAAGACCCACGCCTGCTGGAGAGGAGAGGTGTGTGTGAGTGAATGTGTGAGTGGATTATGACAGAGCTGTTTGCTCAGGAAAATAAACTAAATTGAATGAACACTTTAGATGTTAACTGTTTTTGTATTATGTATTCTGCTTAAAATCGTCCTAAAACTGAGCACATATGACTTTTTATTGCTTTACATGAAATTAACGTGAAAAAAACCCCAGATGTAACGCAGAATTTCAGAAAAGCTGCAGCTAAATGAAGGGGGGATTGCTACAGTAAGTGGACAGTTCTGAGGGAGTGGAACCCCATTGGAGAGTCACTCTTAAAAGTAGCTGCATCTCTCTCTTTTTAGCTGTTCATAAATCGCCAGACCTGAAAGGAGTGGAATCGGGTAGTAAACATTTAATGTTAAATCTTCATTGACCTCAATTGGACAGTCGGGAGTTTTCACCAACTTTGATTCACCAGTCTAAACTAAAGTCAGTATAGAAAACAGAAGTGATGATCAAAGGAGATCATGTATTAGTAATTAACATAAGCCTGTTAGACTGCAGTATTTTGGCTACAAAGAAGTCCAGATTACCTGTTGGAGTACTAAACAACAGACAAGATGAAGTTGTTTTTTGTAGGAATTAATAATTGTAACACTGTGTTTCTTTGTTCTCAAATAAATATGATCAATGCCGCGCCCTGGAGTTTATGCCAAATAGGATTGACAGTGAGTCAGTCAAGCATTTGACTGAGTGACACTGAGCTGGTAGGGGGTTTGTTTGAACAGAATCCATCACTATAGTTATTCTACACCGTTACAATTACACCATGGATGGTTGTGTGGAAGAGTTGAACAGTTTCATGTGGAATACAATACAATACAACTTTGTTCTCCATATGTTACAGTGAACAATGGAAATCCTCTGCTCTGTTCTCAACCCTCCATCCCCAGACAGCACACATACAGTTGAGACGAGCACACCGTCAAGCTGCACTGCCCCTGGATGAAGAGCATATTGTAGGGCTAAGGGCCTCTCTCAAGGGCCCAACGGTAGGGTAATTCCAGCCTTTTTCCAGCGCTCAGCCCCGGAATCGAACCTGCCACCTTTCGGCTAAAGGTCTCTGGGCTAACTACCTCCCTATTGGTCTGTATATACAGCCTGGTCTTGTAGACTAGATGTAACAGGGTAAACGTTTATCCAAAACATTCAAATGAGAATGATATGTTAATTTAGGTATGGTTACATAAAACAGAATGAGGGTGATGGGTCAGGGTGCATGGGTAGACGTATAATGTAAATATCTAGGAACCCAAAGGTTACATGTTCAAATCTCACCACAGACATTTTATCTAATTAGCAATTCTACAACAACTTACTATATTTTAGCTACTTTTCAACTACTTAGCATGTTTGCTAACCCTTCTCCTAATGCTAACCTTAAACCTTTAACTTAACTCCTTACCCTAACCTTAACCCTAACTCCTGACCCCTAGCCCAGCTTAATGTAAGCCAACTAGCCATCTAGCTAACATTAGCAAATCATTCATATTGTAATTCATAACATATTGTACAAAATGTATGATGGACATCCACAAATGAATACATACCATGCGTAATGTAACATATCAAACAAAATGGAGAGAGACAGACTTACATTTTCTACGTTATGTCTATCGCTGAGTCCAGGTTGGTATATAATGAACTGCCAATCTACACAATTGAATAACTTCAGTAATATCACTACTTTGTATGATTTGATACTGTAACTATTATTAATCATTCAGTAAACACTTGTATTATACCTATTACAATGTGTGTATAATGTGATAAATGTATCCCTGCAATCCTCTGTCAGACCAAACTATAGTACTACAGCAGATACATTAATTCTACATAATTCATACCAGAAACAATATGACAGCACATGATTCATTGGCGGCAAACTGCCTCTGTAGGACAACAACAGCATGTTTACCAACAAGCCCGACTCGATCAAATCAACAAGAGCTTCAACACGTTCTTTTGTGACTACCTCACAAAGCTGTGGCACATAAAAGAAAGAAAAATAATATATTTGGAGTCCCATCTTCCTACACAGCTGGTGATGAATGGGAGCAAGGTAGCTAAAGCTGAGGTCATCAATCATAGACTAGACTATTAATTAATGTTGTAGGAGGTAAGCCAGCAAAGACCTGTTCCACATCAGCAGAAAAAAGGAAAGCTATTCCAAGACCAACCTTATTTTAGATGCAGTTTTTAGAATGAAATGCAGGTCTTTTTTATTGAACCTTTCTTTAGCCAGGCAAGTAGGTTAAGAACAAAATCTTAAATACAATGACGGCCTTACCCCGGCCAAACCCTAACCGGACGACGCTTGGCCAATTGTGCGCAGCCCTATGGGACTCCCAATCATGGATGGTTATGATGCAGCCTGGAAATGAGCAAGGGTCTGTAGTGGCGCCTCTAGCACTGAGATGCAGTGCCTTAAACCACTGCGCCACTCAGGAGCCCCAAAAAGGTATAATAGATACAGACACTCTGTCACGCCTTGGTCTTAGTATGTTGTGTTTTCTTTAACTATTTGTTCAGGCCAGGGTGTGACATGGGTTATTGTATTGTCTTATTGGGGTTTTTGTAGGCATTGGGATTGTGGTTGATTAGGGGTGTGTCTAGTATAGGCTTGGCTGCCTGAGGCGGTTCTCAATCAGAGTCAGGTGATTCTCATTGTCTCGGATTGGAACCGTATTTAGGTAGCCTGAGTTTCACTTTGTATTTCGTGGGTGATTGTTCCTGTCTCTGTGTAGTTTCACCAGATAGGCTGTAATAGGTTTTCGCGTTCCGTTTGTTGTTTTGTTTATATATAGTTATTTTCATGTATCGTACTTATTTTCATTAAAGATCATGATTAACCACCATGCTGCATTTCGGTCCGACTCTCTTACGACAAACGAAGAACGGCGTTACAGAATCACCCACCACACACGGACCGAGCGGCGTGGTAACAGGCAGCGACAGCAGGAAGAGCGAAAGGAGGAATGGACATGGGATGACGTGTTGGATGGCAAAGGTTGTTACACTTGGGAGGAGATACTGGCCGGAAGAGATCGCCTCCCATGGGAACAGGTGGAGGCACTTAGGAGAGCAGAGGCAGCCGGAGATAAGAGCCGACGATACGAGGGAACACGGTTGGCAAGGAAGCCCGAAAAGCAGACCCAGAAATGTATTGGGGGGGGGGGCTCAGGGAGAGAGTGGCAGAGTCAGGAGTTAGACCTGAGCCAACTCTCCCTGTTAATTGTGAGGAGCAGCGATCAAAGGACTTCTGGACTTGGGAGGAGATATTGGACGGAAAAGGACCCTGGGCACAGCCTGGTGAATATCGACGCCCCAAAGAAGAACTGGAGGCGGCTAAAGCGGAGAGGCGCTGGTATGAAGAGGCAGCACGGCGACGCGGATGGAAGCCTGAGACTCGGCCCCAAATATTTGGGGGGGGGGGCTTACAGGGAGTATGGCTATGCCAGGTAGGAGACCTGCGCAAACTACCTGTGCTTACCGGGGGGCTAAAGAGACCGGGCAGGCACCGTGTTATGCTAGTGAGCGCACGGTGTCTCCAGTGCGGGTGCATAGCCCGGTACGGTACATACCAGCTCTTCGTATTAGCCGGGCTAGAGTGGGCATCGAGCCAAGTAAGGTTGGGCAGGCTCGGTGCTCAAGAGCTCCAGTACGCCTGCACAGTCCGGTCTATCCAGTGCCACCTCCACACACCAGTCCTCCGGTAGCAGCTCCCCGCACCAGGCTTCCTGTGTGTGTCCTCGATCCAGTACCACCAGTTCCAGCACCACGCACCAGGCCTTCAGTGCGCCTCGCCTGTTCAGCGCTGCCAGAGCCTTTCTCCTCTCCTGCGCTGCTGGAGTCTCCCGCCTGTTTAGTGCAGCCAGAGCCTTTCTCCGCTCCTGCGCTGCTGGAGTCTTCCGCCTGTTTAGCACAGCCAGAGCCTTTCTCCTCTCCTGCGCTGCCGGAGCCTCCCGCCTGTTTAGCGCTTTCGGAGTCTCCCGCCTGTTCAGCGCAGCCAGCGTTTTCCTCCTCTCCAGCGCTGTCGGAGTCTCCCGCCTGTTCAGCGCTATCAGAGCCTTCCTCCTCTACAGCGCTGCATGAGCCTCCTGTCAGTCTACAAGGAGCTGTCAGTCTGCAAGGAGCTGCCAGTCTGCAGGGTGCTGTCAGCCTGCATGGAGCAGTCAGAGCTGTCAGTCTGCATGAAGCAGCCAGAATGTCAGTCTGCAAAGAGCTGTCAGTCTGCAAAGAGCTGCGAGTCTGCAAGGAGCTGTCAGTCTGCAAGGAGCTGTCAGCCTGCATGGAGCAGTCAGAGCTGTCAGTCTGCAAGGAGCTGCCAGTCTGCAGGGAGCTGTCAGTCTGCAAGGAGCTGTCAGTCTGCAAGGAGCTGCCAGTCTGCAGGGTGCTGTCAGCCTGCATGGAGCAGTCAGAGCTGTCAGTCTGCATGAAGCAGCCAGAGCTGCCAGTCTACAAAGAGCTGCCAGTCTGCAAGGAGCTGTCAGCCTGCATGGAGCAGTCAGAGCTGTCAGTCTGCATAGAGCAGCTAGATCCGCCAGTTAGCCATGATCTTCTAGATCTGCCAGTCAACCAGATTCTTCCAGATCAGCCTGTCAACCAGAATCTTCCAGATCTGCTAGTCAACCAGAATCTTCCAGATCTGCTAGTCAACCAGAATCTTCCAGATCTGCTAGTCAACCTGAATCTTCCAGATCCGCCAGCCAGCCAGGATCTACCGGAGCCTCCTACCTACCTGAGCTTCATCTCAGTACTGGGCTTCCTCTCAGTACTGGGCTTCCTCTCAGTACTGGGCTTCCCCTCAGTTCCGGGCTGCCCCTCAGTTCCGGGCTGCCCCTCAGTTCCGGGCTGCCCCTCAGTCCCGGGCTGCCCCTCAGTCCCGAGCTGCCCCTCAGTCCCGAGCTGCCCCTCAGTCCCGAGCTGCCCCTCAGTCCCGAGCTGCCCCTCAGTCCCGAGCTGCCCCTCAGTCCCGAGCTGCCCCTCAGTCCCGAGCTGCCCCTCAGTCCCGAGCTGTCCCTCAGTCCCGAGATGCCCCTCAGTCACGAGCTGCTCCTCAGTTCTGTGGGGTTCTGGGTGAGGACTATTAGGCCATGGTCGGCGGCGAGGGTGGATTATCCCAGGACGCGAAGGGGAGGAACTAGGACATTAATGAAGTGGGGTCCACGTCCCGAGCCGGAGCCGCCACCATGGACAGACGCCCACCCGGACCGGGAGTCCGCACCTTGGGGGGGGGGGGGTTCTGTCACGCCTTGGTCTTAGTATGTTGTGTTTTCTTTAACTATTTGTTCAGGCCAGGGTGTGACATGGGTTATTGTATTGTCTTATTGGGTTTTTTGTAGGCATTGGGATTGTGGTTGATTAGGGGTATGTCTAGTATAGGCTTGGCTGCCTGAGGCGGTTCTCAATCAGAGTCAGGTGATTCTCGTTGTCTCGGATTGGGAACCGTATTTAGGTAGCCTGAGTTTCACTTTGTATTTCGTGGGTGATTGTTCCTGTCTCTGTGTAGTTTCACCAGATAGGCTGTAATAGGTTTTCACGTTCCGTTTGTTGTTTTGTTTATATATAGTTATTTCATGTATCGTACTTATTTTCATTAAAGATCATGATTAACCACCACGCTGCATTTCGGTCCGACTCTCTTACGACAAACAAAGAATGCCGTTACACACTCACACACCCTACACCACACACACACACACACACACACACACACACACACACACACACACACACACACACACACACACACAAACCTTGTATTTACTCCTGTCAATTTCGAATTGAGCTAAGAGCTAAGACAATCCAGCTTGTACTGTAACAGCCCTAACCATAACCTCAGCATTATCAGGCTTGGGATGTGACTCACAGTATTTATTACGTTACGATGTGATTCATGCCACTGGTAATTTATTATGCTACTGTAAATCATCCCGAGGAATATCCTGGAAATAAAAAGTGTGCCATTATTGTCACCGCAATGTGATTCCACATTCATAAGGCAGCGCCGCTGCTGGGATAAACCTATATCCCGTCAAAGAGAATGTCACACCATAGAAAATGGATGGCAAATAGTAAGTTAACTATACACAGAACCCATATGTCACGCCCTGACCTTAGTATTCTTTGTTTTCTTTATTGTTTTGGTTAGGTCAGGGTGTGACATGGGTGATGTATGTGTTTTTGTACTGTCTAGGGGTTTTGTATGTTTATGGGGTCGTTTACTATCTAGGTGTTTATGTATGTCTATGGTTGCCTAGATTGGTTCTCAATTAGAGGCAGCTGTTTATCATTGTCTCTAATTGGGAACCATATTTAGGCAGCCATCTTCTTTGGGTATTTCGTGGGTTATTATCTATGTCTATGTCTAGTTGCCTGTGTGTGCACATTTAGATTATAGCGGCACATTAATTTTGTATTAGTTTGTTTAGTGTCTGTCTTTATTAAAAACAACATGTATTCATATCAAGCTGCGCCTTGGTCTCCTCAATACAACGATCGTGACACCATGAGACTACCATTAGGCTGTTTTTGTGAGGTTATTCAGTCCACAGGTTTAAAGGAAATGTAATTCAAAGTTTAATACCACAGCCTTGGATGAACAAGGTTACCATGTTTGCATCCTCTGCATTTAACCCTTATGCCTGATAAAAGGCTTTCCGTTTACTGTAAATGATAAATGAATGCCAAAAGATAATTTGGTGTCATGTAAATACAAAAATGTAATATAGTTTGAAGGGGGCAACAAAACAGTCCACCATTTTGGTTTGATGAACAACAATGAGAAAAGTATCCTCTTACACAACTAAGTGATTCACAGATTCAAACAATCCATTTAGATTTTCCAACGGGGCTATACATTTTGGTGATGTTGTTTTTCTGGCCTAAGTAGCTTCGTTTCACTGCCAAAAATAAAATCCAACAATCTAGTGATCAATGAAATAACAACACAACATCAAATACAGGTAGCCTAGTCAAAAAATGTACATCCAACCACATTAACACATTAATTTGAAAAATAAGCCACGGAAGTTTTTTCTGCAAGAATTAAGACGACTTTTGAGTAGTAAGATGTATAAAAGCAACAGAAACCATTAATAAGAAGGGACTAGAAGTGTCTTAGCTACCGAATGGCTAGGACAGGCAAGCCCCATACTATTGTGGAGGACCTAATTATTCCTGCTGCCGTGGATATGGCTGGGACAATGCTGGGGGAAAAGAACAAAAAAACATACAGACAATTCCTTCATCAAACAACAGTGTTTCACGACGCATCAGTGACATGGCAGGAGATGTTTGAAACAATTACTGCTTCGCATACAAGCCAGTGAATTATATGCGTTCCAGTTGGATGAGTTATCAGACGTGGTGGGCCAGACAGAGCTCCTGGTATATGTCTGTTACGTTTACATGGGGTCAATTAAGGAAGACAAACCACTGGAAACCAGGACAACAGGAGAGGATATTGTTAAAGTACTGGACAGCTTTGTGACATCATATGGACTTTGGTGGTTTTGCGCAACAGACATGACAGGAAGACATAGTGGAGTGGTAACATGTGTGCAAGCAATATAGAGCAAAATGATTGATTATTATTATATTATCATTTGTGCCCTGGTCCTATAAGGGCTTCCCAAGAACAGGTTGTGACAAAAACTCACACTTATTCCTATGTTTAATAAATGTATCCTATAGTGTGTCTGTGGCAAGCTTACAATGATGGCAAAAAACAACATTTGAGAGTACCTGGTGCAAGAGGTACGCAGCTGGAGGTTGAATATTTGAAGGGGTGTAGGACTATAAAAAGTTTTGAAACCTCTGCTCTAACAGATTGGTCTCTTTAAGATCTACACATAAAGTCAGAATTAAAAGCCCTTTGAAAGGGCACCTGACCTGCTGCCAAGAACACAGGGGTCAATGATGAACACAGGGGTCAACTGCCAATGTTGTGACAGAAAGTCTAATAAAAGAGATCTATCTATCACATAGTAAAGGTTAAAAACCGTGGAGGTGTTTTCGCTCAGTCTAGCATCAATAACAAAATGGTGGCACCTTCTTCAGAAGAAATGCTAGCGATATTTAATTGATTTAAGTTCAAGTTAACCCTCAAAGCGACAACATATTTTGCTTAAAGGAGACAAAGGTGTTCAGTTTTTACCCTAGGAGTCTGTCAACCAGTACCACTTAATAAAAATTAAAATTGTAACACAAATGTTTTAAATTTATTAAAATGTCCATTTTTTAAATATAGATTTTTACATGTTTTTAACATGTATTTTGATCAACTTAATCCATAGCCACTGGTTATGAACATGTCTGCTACTCATTCAAAGTGTTGCGTTTCTGTGATACGCAGAGGCTGAGAAATTGACAGAAATTGAGCTAACCTGACATATCTGGTTATATCTAAAATTGTCACCAATATAGGCGATATGAGTGCCGGTGCTAAATATGTCCTTAAATGTTTCAGTATTTTGGGGTTTTGTTATAGTGGCTGCCACGCACTCCAGGGGCCCAATCTGCTGTGACTCCATTTCTATATATTTTCAGGGTAAATACATCTACATCTTTCTGAAATGTGGTGCTTTTATCACAAAGTGTACTATTGAGTCAACATTTTCAGCCATGCACCACTAGTATACAAAAGACGGATAATTTTTCAGTCCTCCATATTAACACAGAATCATGGTAGTTTGTGTGTTTTCTGTCATAACTAGCTGCTTAACAATTCCTCGAAATAATGACAAATTTGACCTTTTGGGGGACTGTTAGGTCTAACAATGAGGGCTTGATGAAAATCGGATAAGTTGAACTAGGTATTCATGCTGGGCAAGAAGAAAAATGTGTATCCCTGCATTCCCAGAACCATGGACTGAAGTAACCCTCGATGACTCTGCGATTTCCTGGCCCATATGCTTTCGTCAATGTAAGCCATCTGTCGGGAGTAGACAACAGCACCTAAACAAAATATCCACTCATCTCCATAGTATTTCACACATTACTCATCAATAATCACTACATTCTCCCTAATGGATTTTGTAAACATCCATCACTCCTCCCAACCAGGAGTCAGCATTGGGTCAGACATCAAGAGAGCAAATTATCAGCCGTCACCATCTTTCCCCAGGCATTATAAATATGGTATTTATCGTGAAGCTGATCCTCCATGGAGACTCCACTTCTAATATATTCCTCATCTGACAGGAGGCGAAATGATGAATCTCTCCTTGGACCATTTATGACAAGGTACCAGACGAGGAACTTAAAGATGCAACACAAGAGTAAAGACTCATGTTTTATGCATGAGTTGACAAAACGGTGCACCAATTACTGAGCTGTATTTACTGCCACAGAGTTGCTACTCATCTCATTGATGGGATGGCAAGATAGATGGATGAGTGATCCAAAGATAGGGTTTTTAAATGTTAAGATGGTATGTCATTCACAATTATGATACGTCAAGCACAAATGTGCAATTTTTACATAAGGTTGTGAGTACAAATATATCTCTTAAGATATAAGATATTAAGAATATGCAAGTTGAACTTTACTACCCACATTAGTGGAGTAAGGCAGATGTGAGGACAATAGACAATACACACTGACAGTGACAGGGTTCTCAGGTTGTCATGATTCTACTTCTTGAGCTATAGCTACAGTAGCTTTTGCTATCTGCAATTTCTGTTGTATTTCTTAATTATTCAGATAATGTCCATCACCAGTTTAAGAGGAGCCTCTGAAGTATTCAGGACTTGCCAATGACATTACTGGAGTATATGATTAGCACTAGTAGTAGGTCCTTACATTTTGAAGGCATGCATCACTCTAAAAATGTTATTTCTTTCTGATTGGCCAGAGTACCCAGAACTGACCAATTCTGGATCATTAGTCTTGGACCCGGCATCCACAACAGTTGAGAGAGTACATCCGGTCAATCCCCTCAATCAAAGTGTACAATCAAAGTGTCTGACCTTCCCAGGTAGATGTCTCTCTTTGGGGACAGAGAGGGCCTAGGGGTGGATGGGAAAGTGGATATCCCATGGAGAGGTACCTTTTACCCCCCTGACATCCTCACTCTTTGTTTTTTTGATAGAGGTAGAGGGGCGGGGCAGTGGGGTTCAATATGGGCGTCCCTTCTGTTAGGCCACACCCATAGGAAGTGTCACTAAATTATGTTGTCGAACAGATGCATGATGTTCTGGACATTTTTTCAAAACAGCTGAAAAAAGTACCCAATTGTCATACTTGAGTAGAAGTATATATACCACTAGAAAATGACTCAAGTAAAAGTGAAAGTCACCCAGTAAAAACCTACTTGAGTAAAAGTAAAAAAGTATTTGGTTTTGTTAGGTTCTAATTTTCAGAGTAAAAACTCAACGAACATTTATGAAAGCTTAACGAATTTTAACAGCTGAGAGATTTATCTCCTTAATTTAATATTTCCGACTGACACTGAGCAAATAGATTGTCGCTGAAACGGCCTTATGGGTCCTCCGCAGGACATTTATAACCGTCCTTGTTATTCATCTCCTTTGAAATGCTCCAGACTTTCCAAAGGGAGGGGACAGAGTTCTACTCCTCCTCCAGGCTACTTTACTTGAGCTCGTAACTTTTTGTTTTGATTGATCCCGTACAAAACAAAATGTTCTATATGTGTGACTGCCAGGGTTGTTTTTGTGTTAAAGTTGTGTATGTTGTTTACAATAGCACTTATATAAAAAAGCTGGTTGTGGTATTGACCTGTATGACTTATTGTGGTGACTGGTTTTTACTTTGGAACATTGTTACAGCCCTGTTTAATTTGCATTATGAGACCAACTATTCCCATGTAAATAATGCAATTACTTCAGATATTTACTGTGTAGCCAATATCCATACTCTCCAATATGCAGCAAGGGGTTGAGAATCAAAGAGAGAACTCAACAAGGTCATCTCAAGGTAAACCCATTCTCACAACAACAGCACACCCCAGACTCCCTTTTACTTTGTATTACCACATAATTACCAGTCATCATATGTTAGATTTTACAGGTGTACAGCAAACAATACTATCAAGCTATAAGGGGAATTTTATATGGTCCTTTGTTTTTCTTCTTTTCTCCTTCACCTTGAGCTCTGTGATCAGAGTCCGTGGCCCAACCCAGGGGAACTCATGCATTCAGTGTCTCAGTTTTAAAAATTGCTCTAATGTTTGAATTTGAAAGCCAAATTAATTACTCTGATTTAATTGTTGTGGACACGAACCCTCCTACTCCTCTTAATCACATTGTCGTGGAGGTTGTTGCCCTTTATACCGGGGTATACTGAATGCAGACACATGATGTTGATGTACAGAAAGGCAGAGAAAAAAGGAAATCCACATGAGATGTTATTTACATGGAAACTTGAAACGTGTAAGTGTTTGTAGACTATAACAGCTGGAGCATGGTGGGAGACAATGTGTTATTGTCACCAGGAACGAGCTGTGACTTCTTATAGAGTCAATTACATTGCATCCCAGTTGACTGTTGTAACGGTTTTCTTCTGGTGAAAGAGAGGCGGACCAAAATGCAGCGTGGTTAGTTTTGTACATCTTTAATAACGAAGAAAGTACAACAAACTACAAAACAAGAAATGTGGAAAAACCAAAAAACAGTCCTATCTTGTGCCACAAACACAAAGACAGGAACAATCACCCAGAAGAGACCTAAAGAATATGGCTGCCTAAATATGGTTCCCAATCAGAGACAACGATAAACACCTGCCTCTGATTGAGAACCACTCTAGGCAACCATAGACTTACCTAGAGAACTACTCTAACCACAATCCCATAACCACAAACAACCCCCGACAAAACAAACCACATAAATCCCCATGTCACACCCTGGCCTAACCAAAATAATAAAGAAAACACAGAATACTAAGGCCAGGGTGTGACAACTGTTTTAAAGATGCATGCTATTCTTTCTTAGAATCATTGTGGAAATGGGGCTGAATTAGACTATTGTTTCCCACGTGTCAATGGAAATAAACAAATTCATTCTAATATTGTGGCATTGTTGTATCTACAATGATGCATGTGTTTAGAAGCTCTTGAATGGATACTCGGTGTGAATGTTTTAATGTGTGATTATGTATATCTAAAATGTGGATAGAAAACCAAGTCTCAAGTATAAGCCTTGATACTCCACACTCAACAGCTAGAAATGGCCTCAGTATAGCTACCCTGATTGTATGAATTACTGAAATAGGTACTATGGTTGTGAGAAGATGCATGGTCTCGGTAGCCAATTTGCTGTAATTGCGGAGAGTAATTTATCATGTACAGGCTATAGGAAGAGAAGTAATAACAGTATGTAGTGTTATTATTATTATTACTGAGAGGTTATAAACTGACCATGTTCTCAGATCGTAGGCTATTGGGTAATGGTAGCTGTAGGAATCACAGGGAATCATGTATGGTTACAGTATGTATTGTTAATTCTCAAGATCAACATCCATAAAGTGAAATGGAGCTCAATGGAAAGAACTAGAAGACCTTGATGGAACCCTCAGTCTAATTACAGGATGGATACTGCATGACATGTTGCTCTTAGATGTCTCACCATAATCTTTTCTCTTTAAATGAGATTATTTGTGTTGAGCAATACATCATTTAATTTGTTAGATTTAATGCCATTTCCTGTGTAAATATGAAACACAATCATAATTTCTTTAGATAGAGGATTTGCATTTAAAGATAATTCTATGCCCATTCAATGGTTTATTTGGAGTAAAAAACAGCTTTGTGAAAGGTATTAACACATCTTAAAAGAAAGAGAATAGAAAGGTATTGATTGTAGTCTGCTGCCACCACAAAATAACTTCTTCTGCCCTCTCCCCTGTCTTCCCTTTTCTCTCTTTCACACCCATGGTGGTCAACACGCCATGCTTGCCATGTTCCCTGACCTCGCTCTTTCCCCAGTTTCACACCCGGTGCCCAGAAGGTGTGAGCAGGGAAGAGGCCGGGGCAGCGTTGGAACGAGTGGTGAGATGACTCAGGGACATGGAGGTTGCAGACAGAGAAAAACACACTATGGGTGGTTGTGCTGCCACATATAGGGAGTTACAGGTTGATCCCTTATTAATTTCATCCTAACAGGAATGAGTCCGTAACCCCTGGTCTATCTATCTATATATATGGATGGGAAGCTGACTTGAATAAACATCTTAGAATTCTGATTTCTGAGTTTAACTTGTACCTCTAGCTTTGCTTGTATATCAACTTACCTGGTAAAGTAAGTGTTTAATACCGTTATGGTACTTTGTCACCAGGTTGTTCAGCCTGAGTACCATATACCTATTGGATGCCAATGTCTCATCTGTGAACAGCTCTGTGCTCCAGCTCTTATGTCAGAACATCCCATGTCAACAACCTGCTAAATACAGTCATTCATGACATTATAAACCAAAACACACAATTGGCCACACCCAATAATACATTCTATGAAATAAACAAGACAAAGCTGGAGTAATAAATGGTAGAAGTGAAAACCCAATAACAATTTTGCATCACAAAGGCCTTCACTGGAACGAAAGCATCAGATGTTTTCCTATTCAAACAGCTTCCAAGTGGGAAACCGGCGTTCCAGTGACACTGCCAACTGACAACCTCTACAGCTGCATTGTCGAAGCCCCACAGGGGAGCGGCCATGTCTGGGCCAGCTTGTGAAATCACATCCATAGAAATGTGATTACTGGAACTACAAGTCAGTGGTGGATAGGCCAACAGCCATATTGAGTGTATACATGCAAATAATTATATTTCTATGTTCAGATGTGGACGACCAGTGGTTGAAACCAAAAAAACGGCACATTTTCTGTGCCCTTTTCTCTCAGCTAATTATGTTTATCTCTCCAATTGATGCTAGACATACACTAGAGGACGTTATGCTGATGCAAGACATTTGGAGGAAAAGTATTGG
Organism: Oncorhynchus kisutch; assembly: GCF_002021735.2. NCBI lineage: Eukaryota > Metazoa > Chordata > Actinopteri > Salmoniformes > Salmonidae > Oncorhynchus > Oncorhynchus kisutch. The sequence goes on from NC_034193.2 coordinate 47,279,188, forward strand.
TTTGGTGACTTGATCTCTAATTATGCATATGGCTAGTACAGAAACCTAGACTCGTTAGAAGTTGATTATTTACTCAATAACCCATTAGTCAGTCAGCAGAGGAGAGCAGAGGGCAAGACGAGTGTATCGAGATTCGTAAATGTTGTAAACATATGGAAATAGTGTGGGTTTTGACGTTGCACAATGTAGACAAAGTTGCTGACAATATGTCTGACAAATACCTGTAACAAGGAATGTCAAGGGTGAGGTGCAACAGTCTGCATCCCCGGTTATCGAGGAGGAGGGTAGACCACCCCTGTGTTATTGTAAGTAGGATACCATTGAATGCTATTCTCTGTTCTCACAAATGGTACAGGTTGTATACATACATACCAAACACATGTGGTATAGTTCTATCTGACAAACCTCTCAGAGCACCAGTGAAAATGCCCTACCACTCACTGCAAACATGCTGCCTCTCATTTTCCTCTCACACATTTAAAATATCCAAAGAAGTTTTACATTTATCTTCCCTGCATGTTAATTTAAGTCTCCTGCCTCTTTTTGAAATAGGTACTTACCTTTAGAAGGCCTGGTCACTCTTTCTCCATCTTAATGAATGAATCACCTTGTCAAATTTGGGAGGCACACTATTGACAAAATGGAAATGGGATGCTGACCCAGCAAGCATCAATCACCTCTGAGATGAATTACCAATTTCAGCCCCCATGTCCCCCTAATCAGTCTTTCCTTGATGATACCTCAAAGGACTAATTCATTTAAATTAAAATACTTTTTATTTTGACTCTTAATCACATGGAAATATCACTGACGACAGTTCTTTTCTAAAACTTATTTCTCTCCAGTGAAGAGTATTGGAGATGTGGTTGTGGGTGGAAAATAACTTAATTTTCACAAAAATGGGGCAGGTAGCCTAGTGGTTAGGGTGTTGCACTAGTAACCGAAAGGTTGCAAGATCAAATCCCTGAGCTGACAAGGTAAAAAATGTTGGTATAAGGGAAAAGGGATCGGTGGCGGCTAGTAGGCCGGTGACGACGACCGCCGAGTGCCACCCAAACAGGAAGAGGAGCTACCTTCGGTAGGAGTCGTGACATTATGAAATACCTTCAAAAGATTCATATTTATATTCATTTATAGGATAGGATTTATAGGATTTATATTTATTTATAGGATAAGTATATTTATCAAGACATCACTCAGAGATATTTTTGTTTTTGTAGTGCTTATGCATGGTATGCTGGTATTTACCGGGTTTTGTTTGACGGTGGTTTATGGATATTAAACGACACCGTTGTAAATCAGTTCACACTCCCCTGCGCCTGACTTCTCTGCCGCCAGTACGCACCTCACTACAGGGTTAAAATATAATTAACTGTAATTCTTTTGTCAATGATCTACACAAAATACTTTGTAATGACAAAGTGGAAGAAAAATGCTAAAATGTGTAAAAATAAAGTGAAAAATAAAACACATTTGTCTTGATTAATAAGTATTCAACCCCCTGAGTCAATACATGTTAGAATCACCTATGTCAGTGAATTAAGCTGTGAGTCTTTCTGGGTAATTGCTCAAAGAGTGCTCAACGAGCATTCCACACCTGAATTGTCAGAAATGTGCTTATTGTTCTTTTCAAAATGTTTCAAGCTCTGTCAATTTGGTTGTTGATCATTGCTTGACATCCATTTTCAGGTCTTGCCATAGATTTTCAAGCAGATTTAAGTCAATCCTTTAACTCGGCCGCTCAGCAACATTCACTGTCTTCTTGGCAAGCAACTCCAGTGTAGATTTGGCTTTGTGCTTTAGGTTATTGTCCTTCTGAAATGTGAGTTCATCTCCTGGAGTCTGGTTGAAAGAAGACTGAAACAGTTGTCCTTTGCCTGTGCTTAGCTCCATTCTGTACATTTTTTATCCTGAAAAACTCACCAGTTAAAAGCATACCCATAACATGATGCAGCCACCACTATGCTTGAAAATATGGAGAGTGGGACTCAGTAATATATTGTATTGGATTTCCTGAAACATAACACTTTGTATTTAGGACAAAACTACATTTTTTGCAGTATTACTTGTGCCTTGCTGCAAAATGATTCATGTTTTGGAATATTTTTATTCTGTAGAGGCTTCCTTCTTTTCACTCTCTCAATTGGGCTGGTATTGTGGAGTAACACACAATGGTGTTGATCCATCCTCCGTTTTCTCCTACCACAGCCATTATACTCTGTAACTGTGTCAAAGTCCCCATTTGCCTCATGGTGAAATTCCTGAGCGTTTTCCTTCCTCTAGAGCAACTGAGTTAGGAAGGATGCCTGTATCTTTTTAGTGACTGGGTGTATTGATAGACCATCCAAAGTGTAATTAATAACTTCACCATGCTCAAAGGGATATTCAATGTCAGCTTTTTTTTTTTTTACCCATCTACCAACAGGTGCCCTTCTTTGCGAAGCATTTGAAAACCTCCCCGGTCATTATCGTTGAATCTGTGTTTGAAACTCACTAAGGGACCTTACATATAATTGTATATGTGGGGGTACAGAGATGAAGTGGTCATTCAAAAATCACTATTATTCCATGCACATTTTTACGTGACTTGTTAAGCAAATTTTTACTCCTGAACTTGCCACAACAAATGGGTTGAATACTTATTGACTCAAGACATTTCAGCTTTTCATTAGTATTTCATTTGGATTTTTGGGAAAGGGAAACATAATTACATTTTGACATTAAGGTTGTATTTTGTCTAGGCACATTTGCTTTAGGCTGTAACACAACAAAATGTGGAAAAGTCAAGGGGTGTGAATACTTTCTGATGGCACTGTATATATCTGAATACATTGGTCTACTAATTCAACAAAACATTATGTTAACACAATAGGGAAAACATTTGTTTAATAGTGGTTCAATAAAATCCATACTGACTTCACTAAATTGATAGTGGTCAATAAACTCTCAAATGTCTACAAATATGCCCACCTATACGACTCCGCAAGTTCCGGTGTTCCTTTCACGAGACTAATGACAGAAATACGTGACAGGGGATAACGATGGAACATAAATGTAGAAGGAAAAAAACGGTCTCGGCAGAGTTATTATTCATACACAGATGACAAGCAGAAGCAAATGAGCTGTGAACGAGGGCAGCTGTCCCTGCTGTTGCATGGAGAACTCTGGACTTACAAGAGGTAGTATTAGTACACTTTAGACTGAGGCTTCTGCTAAACTATTAAATACTTCTCATTGGAGGATTGTGTGACGAGGTAGGGAAGGGTGAAGTGGCGGTGAGAGGGACCCATTCTTTTTTTCTCCGATTTGATAGTTGCCGTATCGGAAATGGCTCCACTTGTCAAGCTAAGAGGGACTTTCTAGAGAAATAAAAAATGCAACGGTTTGTGACGTATCCATTCCAGAGATTCTGACTGAGCCTGACAACATTTGAGGAGTGAAGATAGCTATAAAAACAAATCTATTCATTTGATTGTAAATAAGGGCCCTACAATACCGTAGCCAATAAACAAACAGTATGGAACAGAACGCGCTTTCATTTGATTCTATGTCATGAATGTAGTTCTTCTGAGCCAGGAGGTGGATAATTCAGGCTATACATGTTCAGGCACTTCCACAGAAACTCTGAAAATGAAACTGTGAGACTGTGGCTGTCACACCCTGACCATAGTAAGCTGTTTATTCTCTGCGTTGGTTGGGGTGTGATAGTGACTAAACGAGGGCCATCTAGGTTTTTGTATGTCTATGTTGGCCTGATATGGTTCCCAATCAGAGACAGCTGTTTATCGTTGTCTTTCTGGGGATCATATTTAGGTAGCCATTTCCTCATTTGTGTTTGTGGGATCTTGTCTACATTGAGTTGCCTGAGTACATACCAATAGCTTCACGGTTTGTTTATGATTTGTTTTGTTTTGATGAGTTTCAGTTTATAAAAAATATGTGGAACTCTATTCACGCCTTGGTCTACTCATTACGACGAACATGACAGTGCCCAATGAAATATTAAACTAATGTCCTATCCTTCTGTAAAATATGTAATGCATGTTTGTTGTAACCCTGGACAAGCACACCTGATTCCACTTTTCAACTAATCAGCAAGCCCTCAATGAGGTGTGTTTGTCAAGAGCTACATCTCGAGGATCAGAGTTGGGAAACACTGCCATACTCAAAAGAACTGTATAAATATCCCAAACCTCAGTGTCAGAGTGAACACTTAGTTCAATTAGGCTTCAACTCAGCCACTTCAGCCATTGAAGAAATTGACCATTTACATGAGTTAGCTCTGCATTTACTTTCATTACAGTTATCGCCATTCCGAGGTGAAATATTAAACGGACAAAACCATCCTCCAGGCCTCTGAAAGAGAATACTCATCACTGACTCACATGAATTGTTTGTCCAAATAATATTTTTGGCCAAATACAGTAGTGTTTTATCCAATGAACTCCAAAGTGCCCCTAAGTGGTCAGAACCCTTTTTTGTAATTAATTCAACCGCCCTGGTAAGCTCCCTCGATACATAATTTTGTGCTGAGTCAGAGAGGAAATCAAAGCTAATTCACCTTTACACTGATATTTGAACCTTGCAGGGTAAGCTTTTATGCGGTCCTATCCTTGACCTGTTGTTTTCTGTCAAGTTACTTACAGGCATAAATAATAAGTGGAAGAAGGTTGAAATAACTGTCCACCCTCTCAACACACATCCATGTACTTGCGTACAAACTGTTACACACAGCTATACCTGCATTAAAGATCCCCCTGTGTGCTGGTGTCTGTCATCGCTGTGATGAAACAAATGCCACCACATCTCCCCACTTGACACACAACTCTGTGAAATACAAAGTACGCCTTAAACGGTCAGTTTCCAATGTGCAGGGTGGAGTTCAACCGAGCCCGGCGAGCTTCAACTGTAAACAATGTACTTCAAACATTTAAGGAACATTTCAGACAAACTCATAGAAAATTATGTGTTTTCCAACCCTATTGTTAACCCTCCTACGGCATCCACCTATTTTTTTTTTTTTTTTACAAGGCGCTGAGCATCAAGGACAAGCATCCATTCCACCAGGGAGGGAGGGAGAGAAGGAATACACCAGGTTGTCTTCTTATTTGATGATTCCAGATGCTTCATTAGGACTTGTCTTTCATCATCATACTTTCATGTTTGTAACAGTTTTCTTCTGGTGAAAGAGAGGCGGACCAAAATGCAGCGTGGTTATTTTTGTACATCTTTAATAAAGATGAAAATACAACAATCTACAAAACAAGAACCGTGAAAAACCGAAACAGTCCTATCTGGTGCCACAAACACAAAGACAGGAACAATCACCGACAAAACCCAACAAAAAAACAGGCTACCTAAATATGGTTCCCAATCAGAGACAATGACTAACACCTGCCTCTGATTGAGAACCATATCAGGCCAAAAATAGAAATAGACAAACCAGACACACAACATAGAATGCCCACCCAGCTCATGCCCTGACCAACACTAAAACAAGGAAAACACACAACAACGATGGTCAGAACGTGACAATGTTATTCTGTAGCGCTCGGCATCTGCACTCCACTCAGGTTACGCTGTTTGTTTTTTATGGAAATCGATGTTCATCAAAAGTCACATAAACAGGCTTTGAAAAACTACTAGAATATTTCAGAATCTTTCAACAATTCCTGAAATCACGAGGTGAAATATATAACGTTTAGGTAACGTTGGCCCAATCATCTGGAGTTGGATACACATCACAGCTGAGATGTGAAATGTGAAGAATTGGCTTTCATTTTCCGTTGACTGAATACAACGGCAGGCAGATGCATATTGCTTTTTCATTGCACATCTCCGTTTTGAGTTTGAAATGAAAATAAAAGACAGAAGATGCTGGAATTGTAATTAAAACCACAACTTCTGTGGGTGAAACACTTTTGATACCCTCTGATATACATCTGAACATAATCACAATGTTTTATTTTGTTCTATTGCTAATGATTCAAGTTTCAAACATGGCCTGCTGGCCTGTTGATTATTTTTCATTATCTGTGGGTTTCAAGATGTCATAATAAATCATGTTTATTTATTTCACATGATGCAAAAGTCATTAATATCAAACATCAGGGATCAGGGAGATTAGTTACAATTATTTTTTCTTTACTTTTTTTTTCAGTTCATAATGAGATCATAGTCCTCTTTAATATGTATAAAAGCGTGTTTGTTCTTCGAGATCAAAGCCACATCAAGATGAAAACATCTTGAGACCAAGAGACCAAGTTGAGAGACTCTACTCAGCCCCCCAAGTACACAAGTGAACTGTGCATGACAGATGAGTTAAAATGCTCAGGGGCTCAGAAAGTGAGACCTGAAAAAGCCACACTCATTCCTATGCCAACTGACTCTTCCCATTCAACAGGGCTCCTTTCTTACTAAATGTGTATCGTGCCACACAGTACCCACTCCGTTTTATGGATCTCCAAGGTATTACTTTTGGGGAAGGGGATATCCAGTTCTTAAAAACCAAAACTAGTTTCCATTTTTTTTCTCTGACTTTACTGTTGTTGACACAGCTAAGCGTCAACTTTGTTGGTAACTAAACTTTAAGATGAGTCTTTGGTTGTCTATCTTCAACAGCACAGGTGGATGGGTTTATAATGTATTTCACATATATTCCTCCAATAAAATTGCCTTCACTACTGAGACAGAGATGCAGCATAAAGACAGGTTACAGAACTGTTATCGACCCATCCACTGTTATCGACCCATCCACTGTTATCGACCCATCCACTGTTATCGACCCATCCACTGTTATCGACCCATCCACTGTTATCGACCCATCCACTGTTATCGACCCATCCACTGTTATCGACCCATCCACTGTTATAGACAGTGGATAATCCTAGAGTCGCCCCTGCAATTTCATTTTACATTAAAAAAACAAATCTACTCAGCTCCCCCAAAAACATGTGAGTGTTACGAATCCCTTTTGGCATCACCATTTGACAGTGGGGAGAGTGGATCAAAACGGGACAATGTGGCTGGTGTTTTAGCCTCTCCCTCATTATCAGACACCAATGGGCTTACAGGAGCAGCAACATCCCCTACAGGGGTAGTACACTCAGGCAGCGGTAACACAAGCACCTGCTCTTCCAACAATACATTTAATACTAGCTGTTTAACCTCCGCCTTAACTAAACTCTGCGGAATCGATACTGAATAATGGTCAGCCAAGGTCATTAAATCAACTCTACGACATTTGTCAAAAACCTCCCACGAAGGGTTATCCAAAAAGGATTTCAAATCAAAAGTAGTCATTTTACACTACTTCACAAGTGCCAAAGAAAATAGCAAACACTAATGCTACTTCAGCTATGACGCTCAACACTGAACTATACCACTACAACAATCTACATGAGCGGCATGGGTCTCAGTTATGACAGATCCTGGACGAGCACCCCACTTATGTTACGAATCCCTTTTGGCCCGACAGTCTAGGGGGGGATGGTAATGAGACCCGTAACATAACTCATGCAAATTATAATTGTGACAAAGTAAAAGTGTGAACGAAATAACCAGGACAACTGAAATCTACCGTCAAACTCAAAGTTTATTTATAAACACACGGTAATGGGGGGAGCAGGAAAAGGGGCTGAGCTGGACCCAAGTAAAGAAACAATAAATATACAAAAACACCCCTAAGCTAGACAAGCCTACTTTAACAACAGCTAACTAACTAACCAAAAATACAGTGGGTGGTCCGCCCAGTTCTAACTAGTGTATTTAACAAAGTTCACCTACGGGTAGTGTATGCCCATGGGCGACTTGTCTTGGTTTCCCCCTTTTCCCACCAGCAACAAACAAACACCATAACCAAAACAATACTCACAGGTGATGACAAAGTGCTATGGAGGTGCTCAAACAAAAGAGAGGTTTAAGACAAAGCGAGAGTGAAACACAGAGATCTACATACATGGCATTTACAGAGAGATTGAGCTAGCTCTAGAGCAAACAAATGATGGGGTTTTTAAACCATGGGGAAGGAACTGTGATAGGGTAGGAAATAGGAGGAGGTGTGTCTTCTGATTGATGATTGATTGTTGACTGATTGGGGAGTGATGATTTTCACCTGTGAGGGGAGAAGGAGAGAAAAGAAACACACACACAGGATACACACACACAGGATAACTGTATCCGTAACAGTGAGCTTTGCCTTTTTGGTAGATATACTTTAAGGCGAGTCTTTGGGCTGGATTCAATTCGCATCACTGAAGTTTTGCGGATGATCTGGGTAAAAATTTTAAGGACATATGCAGCGTTTAGGCCTACTGTGAATGTAACTGTGGAATTGCCTTAAATTGCTTTAAATTGCCTTAAACTGTCAATCATGCTTTTAAGAGTATCTTCAGCACTACGGATCGAATAAAGCCCTTTGAGTGTATATCTTCAGCGGCACAGGTGGATGGGTTTAAAATATATTTCACATACAGGTAACTGCCAAAGTAAAGGAAACACATGAGTAAAAAAGGATACTGTAAAGTATATTGAACGTAGGTGCCTCCACACAGGTGTGGTTCCTGACTAAAGGAAGCAATGTACATCCCATCATGAATTGGGTCATGTATAAAAATGCTGGGCATGTCATTATTTTGGATACCATGGCTATGCCCCCAAAGGATGACATTGCCCCCATCCAATGTACATAAGTGGTCACTGAATTGTTTGAGGAGCACAACACCAATGTAAACCATATCCCATGGCCGTATCAGTCACCAGAGCTCAGCCTAATTGAACACCTATGGTAGATTCTGGATCGGCGTCTGAAATAGCGTTTTTGACAACCAACAAAATACCAAATGATGGAATTTCTTGTGGAAGAATGGTGTCGCATCCCTCCAATAGATTTCCAGACACTTGAAGGATCTATGCCAAGGTTCATTGAAGCTGTTCTGGCTCATGGTGACCCACTGCCCTATTAAGGCACTTTATGTTGTTGTTTTCTTTATGTTGTCAGATACCGTGCCTTGCGAAAGTATTCACCCCTTTGGCATTTTTCAGATTTTGTTGCCTTACAACCTGGAATTAAAATATATTTTTTGGGGGGGTTGTATCATTTGATTTACACAACATGCCTACCACTTTGAAGATGAAAAATACGTTTTATTGTGAAACAAACAATAATTAAGTTAAACAAAAACTGAAAACTTGAGTCAATAATTTGTAGAGCCATCTTTTTCAGCAATTACAGCTGCAAGTCTCTTGGGATATGTCTCTATAAGCTTGGCACATCTAGCCACTGGGATTTCTGCCAATTCTTCAAGGCAAAACTGCTCCAGCTCCTTCAAGTTGGATGGCTTCCTGCTGGTGTACAGCAATCTTTATGTCATACCACAGATTCTCAATTGGATTGAGGACTGGGCTTTGACTAGGCTATTCCAAGACATTTAAATGTTTCCCCTTAAACCACTCAAATGTTGCTTAGGGTCATTGCCTGCTGGAAGGTGAACCTCCGTCTCAGTCTCAAATCTCTGGAAGACTGAAACAGGTTACCCTCAAGAATCTCCCTGTATTTAGCGCCATCCATCATTCCTTCAATTCTGTTTGAAGTTTCCCAGTCCTTGCCGATGAAAAACATCCCCACAGCATGATGGTGGCAGCATCATGCTGTGGGGATGGTATTCTCGGGGTGATGCGAGGTGTTGGGTTTGTGCCAGACATAGCATTTTCCTTTATAGCCAAAGCTAATTTTTTGTTTCATCTGAGCGAAGTACCTTCTTCCATATGTTTGGAGAGCCTCCCACATGCCTTTTGGCGAACACCAAACGTGTTTGCAAATTTTTTCTTTAAAAGCAATGGCTTTTTTCTTGCCACTCTACTGTAAAGCACAGCTCTGTGGAGTATACGGCTTAAAGTGATCCAATGGACAAATACTCCAATCTCCGCCATGGAGCTTTGCAGCTCCTTCAGGGCTGTCTTTGGTCTCTTTGTTGCCTCTGATTAATGCCTTCCTTGCCTGGTCCGTGAGTTTTGGTGGGCGCCCTCTCTTGGCAGGTTTGTTGTGGTGCCATATTCTTTAAATTTTTTAATTATGGATTTAATGGTGCTCTGTGGGATGTTCAAAGTTTTGGATATTTTTCTATAACCCAACCTTGTTCTGTACTTCTCCACAACTTTGTCCATGACCTGTTTGGAGAGCTCCTTGGTCTTCATGGTGCTGCTTGCTTGGTGGTGCCTCTTGCTTAGTGGTGTTGCAGACTGGGGCCTTTCAGAACAGGTGTATATATACTGAGATCATGTGACAGATCATGTGACACTTGATAGATTGCACACAGGTGGACTTTATTTAAATAATTATGTGACTTCTGAAGGTAATTGGTTGCACCAGATCTTATTTGGGGGCTTCATAGGAAAGGGGTGAATACATATGCATGCACCACTTTTCTGTTTTTAATTTAATTAAAAAATATATATATTTTCACTTCACCAATTTGGACTATTTTGTGTATGTCCATTACATGAAATCCAAATAAAAATCTATTTAAATTACAGGTTATAATTTAACATAATAGGAAAAACGCCAAGGGGGTGACTACTTTTGCAAGGCACTGTACCTGCATTTCCTCCACTAAAATTGCCTCCACTCTTGAGACTGACAGATAAAGAGCAACAACAAAAGCTCAACTGATATTCATTTGTATTTATGAGCCTCACTGAATTGGGTATGTGTCTGGCACACTGAGAAGGTGCCATGCTCAAGCTCAGAGTTGAAACCTTGCAGCATTGTGTAAGGAGCTTGATGATCTGAATACACAATAGCTTCAGACACAATAGCTTTAGACACATTCAGTTTGGTCCTTTGATGGCTGTGAAATTGAAAATGAAAGCACAGATGCTGTTTTAAGATTGGTTTGGGGATCACACTTCTTCAAAGAGTTTTAAAAGTGTCATGAAATTCCAAAACCATTGAGTATATGTTGCTCAGTGCAGGTGAGGGCTGACAACCCCACTTACATAAGGTATCAGTTATGTTTTCTCTCTAAGGTGAGTCAAATCATGTCATTGAGGGAAAGCGATAGAAAACAGGTTATGTTATCTTGTCTCCACAGTCCAATGTTAGACAGTGTAATGTGCAGCATTTCACACAAATGTACAGTGATTTGTCCTTGAACTAGCGATGAACCAACTATCTACTTGGCCAAATTATGAAAAGTAGCTATTCCATATGAAATTATAGAGGGTGTAGGGGCTAATTAGACCCTCAGATAGCCACTTTCGACCTGCCGGCCTCAATGTGAAGCTCTATACCAGCACACAATGCCATATGTTTGAGGTTTGCGCAATTTCATACAAAAGATTTTGAGACTTGACATGTAACAGATTAAATACTTCCCAAATTAAATATTAAACCACAGGGGGGATTTGTTCATTGGAATTTCATGCTTGTTTTATTATTTAAAAGTGGAACATGAATTGCATCATTCAAGTCAGGAGTGTGTCCCAAAGATGATGGGTTTATTGATCCCATCCACACATTTTTGGATGTCACCCTTTTAGTTTTGTTCACAACACATGACAACCGAGCGAGTTGGTTGTCTCACTCTCTCTCACTCTCAGACACATGACACAAGACACACGACAGAATATTACAAACTTAACAAGTTCATGCTTATGCCTTGATATACTTACGTGCATACACTTATCTTTTAATGGATATTGCTAATCCAAATATCTACATTATGATCAATAAAACGATATTGACAATAAGCTCATTATCTACCTAATGGATCCTCCATATCTCCCTTATTTATCTATTTTCTAAATCTCTGTAGTGCAGCTGGACCGTATGCTCCATGTTATCACGAGGTCATAGAGTTGCTATCTGACTTAGCCAATTATATTACCTTCATAAATTAAAGTTAAACTACAACATAGTGTATTTCATTTTTGCTTCGGGTGGAGCTCATGTCCAAACGTGTTTAGTGCAGATAACTTTTCATAATAAAGTTACCAAGATATGTGTACAAGGATACATATTCAGCCTTTGAGTTACAACAAATAGCCTCCGGTGTTGTCGTGCTAATTGATCAAAAACGCCTGCATGTCTGACAGCTCCATAAACCCTGGGAGATATTGTGGACAGCAGTACGTCTCCTCAGATTCTTCAGTCTGTAGTAGGACTCTAGAAGGAATATTACATGTTGTTGTTATGGTGTAGCACTCATTTCACATTTTTTATTAAGATAATCTCTAATGGTAAATGTATAAACTTACTCCCACTTGAAGAGTCAAAACGTTTCAGAGCTCATTTAAGGGAATTTGATATCAAACCGATTCTCTTATGACAGTCGACAGAGGTTGATGTCCATCCCCTCTTCAGTATAAGTATTTGCTGAACTTGCTTTTCATCTAGCTAAGTGCCTCTGTTTATGTAAAAGCCTTCTTTGTAAATGTGATTTTGTGGTAGATTTAATAAATGGATTATTGTTATTACAATATGCATAAGCCACCTCTGGTAATGGCTTCTTGTCCTCTTCCGGTCCCTGTGGGATGTAAGACAAGGGAAAGATGTCCTCTAGCCTGCCTGTTGTTAGCAGAGGAAAATAACCCCAAGTCAGAGGCAATACATGCTTATGGAGGTGGTTTTCCCTCTATGTTATGCTCAATGGGAGACACAAGATGATGATGTTGCCGTTTTCAAGTAAGACCACATCTTGGCACATCACATGACATGACTTGTTTGTGCAATACCACAATGGGCCTACATGAATACGTTTTTTGATAGTCAATGTTTGAATGATTACACTGAAACTTAAGTCATTTTTAGTGACATGTGGGAGTAATGGAGTAATCATGAAATCACTTATTACAGAAAACACTAGCTGTTGAAATTGCCGTTATGTTCACTCACAATCAACTATCCTAAGCACCATAACACACAGTCTTGGGCCCTGGGCGGTCTTAACAAAATGTACATCCTTATGATCAAATCACCTCTTCACAGTAGTGCCATCCTAACCAATATCAGTGTGGGAGCTCTGCTCACATTAAAACAATGTGTAAATACACTTTAGCCTAGAACCAAGCTTCTATTACACATCCCACATGTCTATCTTTAACCATCTCTACATGTACATACTACCTCAATCAGCCTGACTAACCGGTGTCTGTATGTAGCCTTGCTACTTTTATAGCCTCACTACTGTATATAGCCTGTCTTTTTACTGTTGTTTTATTTCTTTACCTATTTCTTTACCTTTGATTTGATTTTATCAGCAACCCTCTCCAAGAGTTAGAGTATGTGTTTAGGGTTCTAAGGCTGTGTTTACACAGGCAGCCCAATTCTGATATTTTGTCCACTAATTGGTCTTTTGACCAATCACATCAGATCTTTTCACATCAGATCTTTTTTAGAGCTGATCTGATTGGTCAAAAGACCAATTAGTGGGAAAAATATCAGAATTGGGCTGCATGTGTAAACGCAGCCTAAGATACCTGTAACATTTTGAGAAAGGCCCCAATATTAATCTAACCCTAGGTATAATGAGGCTGCTCTGAAAGCTTTCCCTTTGCGAGTCAAGACAAATGTCCCTTGTTTATGCCAAGTCGGTCCATCTGCCAACATAGACAGAAAACTGCAAAAGTTAAATAAACTGCAATCGAAGTAGAGTCTTTATTCTCCATTAAGTGACAGTACTCTTATTGTCTGGTGAAGGCCCAATCCCTAGAGGGGACGGTGGCTTCGCAGATGACAATGCTGCCATCTTTCTTGACAAGGGTATTTTATCAAGTGCAAATATTCTGCCTCCAATCAATTCTTTACCGCTTCGTCCTCTCTTTCTGGCTACAGGCGGCTAGAGGATAATGAAAAAAAAACATGGCCTGTTAGACAACGCTCATTGTTGACGTTCGAGTGGTAGCAGGTGTCACACGGCGTGGATGTCAAATTAAAGACGATTTACCTGTTAGTGTCAAAAGAATGGCAGTAGAACGGATCAGAAGGGGAAGTGGTATCTCATAATACCGTGAAGTCATCCTGATGCCGTGGTGATAATTAAACCAGTGCCTTATAGTAATACCTCTCACCTGTTTGGGTTCAGGAAGGAGACACGCAGTGAGCTCGCTACCGTAAAGGAAATTTGGAAAATATTCTAAAGATATATATCTTCTCTAAAATAATAAGATACAGTATAGTATCTACAGTAACAACATACAGTATGGTATCTAAAATAACAGGATACAATATAGTATCTACAATAACAGGATAGACTAATATCTACAGTAACAAGGTACACTATAGTATCTACAATAGCAAGATACAGTATAGTATCTACAGTAACAAGATACAGTATAGTATCTACAATAACAAGATACGGTATAGTATCTACAGTAACAAGAGACAGCATAGAATCTACAATAACAAGATACACTATAGTATCTACAACAAGAAACAGTATAGTATCTACAATAATGAGATACAGCTTTAACAGGAACTTACTGTATAACATGACTGCAGTATTGGAAGATTAACTCGGAAGCTTAAAGATTAACACAAAACTACATTTATCATTTCCGAACAAGTGTCGGTGACAGTTATCACAAACTATCACATTAATCACATTGACAATATTTATGCCCAACCTTTGTCTCTTGCAGCCTTTGCATTTACCATAAGTATTTTACATCAACTGTTGTAGCTGCTATTTGCTAATGACATGCCCGTCACTAGAGACACACACACACATATCTCCCTAATAGCTGTAGATAATGTGTTCTCCACACAGTAACATCGTGACAGACAGGAATAGAGCAGTACATTGTCTAAATGCCTGCAGCAGTGTAAGTAAGTGATGCCTGATTCTGATCTGCAGTGTTGGTGCTTGGGAGAGCATTGTGTACACTTCAGCTCCTGGCTGTAGCTTCTGTAGCTGGCTGAAGCAGGTGTAATGTATCAAGGTTTTTCAGACGGTGCACTGTGACTCGGTTTGCTGGCTCATTAATGACTCCAGTGCTGAGGAATTAGGAGAAACTGGAGTTGTTAGACTTTGAGTAAAGGTATCTGCTGTAGTTGAGCTTTTTCAACGCTGGTTTTCCCAAAACTGTATTTTTCTCTACAATGTTTTAACACTGCAACAGTTGGACACCCATCAATCAATCACATACATTTTATAAAGCCCCTTTTACATCAGCAGTTGTCACTATGTGCTTCTACAGATAGCCAGCCTAGGAAAAAGGCTAGGAAAAACTCCCTAGAAAGGCAGGAACCTAGGAAGGAACCTAGAGAGGAACTAGGCTCTGAGGGGTGGCTCCTCTTCTGGCTGTGCCAGTTGGAGATTATAACAGTACATGGCCATAAAGGCTAGATAGAAAAAAAGTGTATATACAGTGCCTTGTGAAAGTATTCGGCCCCCTTGAACTTTGCGACCTTTTGCCACATTTCAGGCTTCAAACGTAAAGATATAAAACTGTATTTTTTTGTGAAGAATCAACAACAAGTGGGACACAATCATGAAGTGGAACGACATTTATTGGATATTTCAAACTTTTTTAACAAATCAAAAACTGAAAAATTGGGCGTGCAAAATTATTCAGCCCCCTTAAGTTAATACTTTGTAGCGCCACCTTTTTCTGCGATTACAGCTGTAAGTCGCTTGGGGTATGTCTCTATCAGTTTTGCACATCGAGAGACTGAAATTTTTTCCCATTCCTCCTTGCAAAACAGCTCGAGCTCAGTGAGGTTGGATGGAGAGCATTTGTGAACAGCAGTTTTCAGTTCTTTCCACAGATTCTCGATTGGATTCAGGTATGGACTTTGACTTGGCCATTCTAACACCTGGATATGTTTATTTTTGAACCATTCCATTGTAGATTTTGCTTTATGTTTTGGATCATTGTCTTGTTGGAAGACAAATCTCCGTCCCAGTCTCAGGTCTTTTGCAGACTCCATCAGGTTTTCTTCCAGAATGGTCCTGTATTTGGCTCCATCCATCTTCCCATCAATTTTAACCATCTTCCCTGTCCCTGCTGAAGAAAAGCAGGCCCAAACCATGATGCTGCCACCACCATGTTTGACAGTGGGGATGGTGTGTTCAGGGTGATGAGCTGTGTTGCTTTTACGCCAAACATAATGTTTTGCATTGTTGCCAAAAAGTTCAATTTTGGTTTCATCTGACCAGAGCACCTTCTTCCACATGTTTGGTGTGTCTCCCAGGTGGCTTGTGGCAAACTTTAAACGACACTTTTTATGGATATCTTTAAGAAATGGCTTTCTTCTTGCCACTCTTCCATAAAGGCCAGATTTATGCAATATACGACTGATTGTTGTCCTATGGACAGAGTCTCCCACCTCAGCTGTAGATCTCTGCCGTTCATCCAGAGTGATCATGGGCCTCTTGGCTGCATCTCTGATCAGTCTTCTCCTTGTATGAGCTGAAAGTTTAGAGGGATGGCCAGGTCTTGGTAGATTTTCAGTGGTCTGATACTCCTTCCATTTCAATATTATCGCTTGCACAGTGCTACTTGGGATGTTTAAAGCTTGGGAAATCTTTTTGTATCCAAATCCGGCTTTAAACTTCTTCACAACAGTATCTCGGACCTGCCTGGTGTGTTCCTTGTTCTTCATGATGCTCTCTGCGCTTTTAACGGACCTCTGAGACTATCACAGTGCAGGTGCATTTATACGGAGACTTGATTACACACAGGTGGATTGTATTTATCATCATTAGTCATTTAGGTCAACATTGGATCATTCAGAGATCCTCACTGAACTTCTGGAGAGAGTTTGCTGCACTGAAAGTAAAGGGGCTGAATAATTTTGCACGCCCAATTTTTCAGTTTTTGATTTGTTAAAAAAGTTTGAAATATCCAATAAATGTCGTTCCACTTCATGATTGTGTCCCACTTGTTGTTGATTCTTCACAAAAAAATACAGTTTTATATCTTTATGTTTGAAGCCTGAAATGTGGCAAAAGGTCGCCAAGTTCAAGGGGGCCGAATACTTTCGCAAGGCACTGTACTTAAAAATCATACAATGTGATTTTCCGGGGTTTTTGATTTAGATTCCGTCTCTCAGCTGAAGTGTACCTATGATAAAAATTACAGACCTCTACATGCTTTGAAAATAGGAAACACTGCAGATTTTGCAGGTTATCAAATACTTGTTCTCCCCACTGTATATATATATATATATATATATATATATATATTTCACCTTTATTTAACCAGGTAGGCTAATTGAGAAAGGCTAGTTGACAAGCTCTCATTTACAACTGTGACCTGGCCAAGATAAAGCAAAGCTGTGTGACACAAACAACAACACAGAGTTACACATGGAATAAACAAACATACAGTCAATAACACGATAGAAAAAGTCTATATACAGTGTGTGCAAATGAGGTAAGGTGGGTGAAGTAAGGCAATAAATGAGGTAAGGCAATAAATAGGCCAGAGTTGAGTTTATTTATTTTATTTTTACAGGGTCAGTGCACATTAATCAACGTTTCAGTAAAAGAGCCGGTTTTAGCCAGCCGGCTAATTTTCAACCGCAGTCCGTAGTGGAAAAATAATTACAAGTTAGCAATTAAACACTGGAGTGATAGATGTGCAGAAGGTGGATGTGCAAGTAAAGATACTGGGGTGCAAAGGAGCCAAAAATAAAAAATAAAATAACAGTATGGGGATGAGGTAGTTGGATCTGTGAGCTGCTCTCTGACAGCTGGTGCTTAAAGTAAGTGAGGGCGATATCAGTCTCCAGCTTCAGTGATTTTTGCAATTCGTTCCAATCATTGGCAGCGGAGAACTGGAAGGAAAGGTGGCCAAAGGAGGAATTGGCTTTTGGGGTGACCGGCGAAATACACCTGCTGGAGCATGTGCTACGGGTGGGTGCAGCCATGGTGACCAGTGAGATGAGATAAGGCGGGGCTTAACCTAGCAAGGACTTATAGATGACCTGGAGCCAGTGGGTTTGGTGACAAATATGTAGCGAGGGCCAGCCAACGAGAGCACACAGGTCACAGTGGTGAGTAGTATATGGGGCTTTGGTGACAAAACGGATGGCACTGTGATAGACTGCATCCAATTTGCTAAGTAGAGTTTTGGAGGCTATTTTATAAATGACATCGCCAAAGTCAAGGATCGGCAGGATAGTCAGTTTTACGAGGGTATGTTTGACAGCATGAGTTGCTGGAATGGATGCTTTGTTGCAAAATAGAAAGCAGATTCTAGATTTAATTTTGGATTGGAGATGCTTAATGTGAGTCTGGAAGGAGAGTTTACAGTCAAACCAGGCATCTAGGTATTTGTAGTTGTCCACATATTCTAAGTCAGAACCGTCCAGAGTAGTGATGCTGGACAGGTGGGCAGGTGCGGGCAGCGATTGGTTGAAGAGCATGCATTTAGTTTTTCTTGCATTTAAGAGCAGTTAGAGGCCACGGAAGAAGAGTTGTATGGCATTGAAGCTCGTCTGGAGGTTATTTAACAGTGTCTAAAGAAGGGCCAGAGGTATACAGAAGTGTGTCGTCTGCATAGAGGTGGATCAGAGAATCACCAGCAGCAAGAGCGACATCATTGATGTATACAGAGAAAAGAGTCTGCCTGAGATTTTAACACTATAGTACCCCCATGGAGACTGCCAGCGGTCCGGAAAACAGGCCCTCCAATTTGACACACTGAACTCTATCTGAGAAGTAGTTGGTGAACCAGGCGAGGCAGTCATTTGAGAAACCAAGGCTGTTGAGTCTGCAGATAAGAATTTGATGATTGACAGAATCGAAAGCCTTGGCCAGGTCGATGAATACAGCTGCACAGTATTGTCTCATTCTTCAAGCTGTTCAAATGTTCATAGATGACCAGCAGGGTGAAATAATATAAACAGTGCTTATAGACGGTGCAACCGCTCAGAACCGTAGAAGTAAATGTCAGTTGGCTTTTCATAGCCGAGCGTTCAGAGGTTGAGACAGCAAATGCGTGAGAGCAAATGCGTGAGAGAGAGAGAGATAAACAGAGGTTCGAAACAAGAATGCAGACACACAAACTCACACACACAGTAACGTGTGGGATATAGCAATAAGAATGTCAGATTAATATGCAGTGCAAATCACCTCCTATTACCCTTCTCAGAGTTTTATGAATTCCATTACACAGAGAGAAATGCGTTGATGTAGAAAAATACATTTATTTGAAACCATTTCAAAATGACATTTTCTTCACAGTAGAAATATTGAAATTAAGATGAAACAGAACAGCACTGATGATGCATGCATTTGTAGGATTTGTGCAATGAAGAGTATTACAATGGTCTGCCCTTAGAATCATAATACATGTGGTAAAGAGGTCAATGGAACGCAGACCACGGAGATTAGCGCACATTCATCAAATCTGACCTAACAAAGTAGATAGTCAAATCCGTCATGATTGATGTATTGTAACAGTCCCACTAAGTGGTTACTAAAGTGTGCATAATATTTTAGAAGTTTTCCCATTTCAGGTTTGAAGAAGTGACTGCTAAATGCTAACTCCTGTTCGTATAAGCTGGTAGCATAGCTATTATTCAGAAATCTGTGCTGGTAGTCAAAGTCGTTTTTAACTGTAACGCAGTTGATTGGTCACAATGAGATCCATACATGCATTATACTCCGATTTCTACCTCAACATAGTGTGAAATACACATATAAACAATAGCCTAAGTGTAGCCACATTTTGCTGCGGGTCAATGAGGAGTTTCAGGACATTTCCCCCAGGCCATCTTTCCCCGACGCGTTTCCATGACATTTCCATTCATTTGGTTGAGTTCCATTGACCTCATTACTGCATCTATGTACACTAAGGTTTCTTAATTTCCCTTTCCCACAATCTTGATTCCCTTTCCGATTTCATAGATTAGCTTATATTAGGTGTTCAACATTTGTAACTAATCAAACCAGCTCAATGGAATCTGATGGCAAGCAACGAACACAAGAGAAAACTTTTTCAAACGAATGTCACGGAATAAAATATCTACACCAATATATAAGCGCACAAACTGTTACAAATGTAACAAAACCCAATTACAGTGCCTTTGCGAAAGTATTCACCCCTCTTAGCATTGTTCCTATTTTGTTGCCTTACAACCTACCACCACTTTCCCTACAAACCTGCAGCAGTACAGAAAAATACATTTTCAAAATAGGTCTTGCCTCTGAAGCATGTCTGAAGAACTTAGCACTGTTGAATGATCAACAACCATGGCGAAAATGCCAACGCGTGTTTCCAGCTCATAGGGGCAAAAAGAGCTTCGAGGCTCATGGGATGAATGGTTGTAATCCACTGCTATAATGGCCTTACATGTTGAAGGAATGCCTTCTGAAGGAATTCAGGAGAAATAAAAGGAATTATTCACGTGGATGAACTCTCAGTAACCTTTTAGCTCAGCTAGCTCAACTTTGTCTGCCAGTGGAGGAGTCACCTTAGGAACTGGTGTTGGCAGAGATGGCACAAAGAAAAAACAATTTAATATTCCCGTTATCTGTCACTACGTTAATCTTGTTTTCTTTTAATAAGTATTTGAACAAAGCCAGCGTGACATTGAGAACATCAAAGTGATTTGTCAACAACAAACAAAATAGGGACAGTCAGATGAGTGAGGATGATGCAATTATCGTTCAACAAAACAAAGTGTTGCTTTGTTATGTCCTGTCAGGGAGAATGCCTCTTGCTTTGACAACTGCTATAACACTCCTATTAAAATGTAACTCCACTCTCCTTACAATGTAACAAGGGACTACAGATACAGAAGCTCCACCCCTTTCCTGTACTACTGAACACACTTATGTACACGATCATGGGAAACACTTTCCTTCTGCAACATTCTCTAAACATCCCCGCCATTCCCGCCTCTGTGTGTCGTCACGTGCCGACTCCACGCACGGCATTGTGGGATAGCTCGGCATGGTGAATTCGCTGCTTAATCATCCACTCATCTCCGCTTACCGCCAGACTGGCTACACCTGCTGCCAGGGGACCTGTCCGTGCCTTCAAGCTGCTGGCTGACTGAAGCTCCTGCTCCTGCTCTTTCTGATGACAGCTTTGGGAGGACTGCATTGCACAGCAGTGTAGTGGAGGAAACTAGCTACTAGCTAGCATTTATACTATTGTGTGTATTTCACCACGCTAGGGAATTTAAGTGGTGGAACTTGACTCAACAGTAAGTTTGTAACTTCTAAATGAAGCTGATGAAATGTGTTGACAGTGGGATAATTTGACGAGACTCAAACGGATGGGATGGGGGTTAAAAAATCATTGTTTTGTGTAGTTTTTACTCCAGACACCTCATCAGATGAGTGGAAAGTCAACACAAAGTTGTTTTGTTCCCTTCTTGTATGGAGATATTGTTTGAGAGATAATGTTTGAGGAGATTACCATGAAACTCTATGAGAGTTGATATGCTTTACAGAGACAGAACACTCTATGAATAGATGCCAGCAAAGGACTTGATACACTATATCACTGCAAAATACCCCCAAGATACTTGTCCTTGACACGCTGATGGGCCTTGAACAATATACTCATCAGTAATAACAATTTGACATCGACAACAATGTGGGATCATCTTGATGAATCAGACACAAATGATATCCACGGATCGTAAATGGTTGATTCCACTTTTCTCGTTACATTCATAGAAATAATCCCATGATGTTTATGGCTAGTGTCGTCTGTTACAAAGAGTTTAACCTTGAGATGCAGGTAAAAATTACCACCAATTATGTGTTTTACTTCATTTCAAGCAGGGGTGGCGTTGTGTTAACCTGGTTTGATATTTAGAAAATGATGCCCATCTTTAACAGTTAAACCCTTTGTACAAGTCAGATATATTGTATAGCCATAAATCAACCAAATGAAGAATATGCGAGTCTGTATATATACTGTATGTAAAAGTGACTGAGCTCTTTTAATGAATAGAAAATAACTATTTACAATACTTGCTTATCTACAACACATACATCTCGTCCTTAATAATAACATGCACAAGTCAAGGACATCATTTAAAAAAAGTTGATCTCTTTCTATAAGTAACATCTTGCTTTTTAACACACTTTTAAGAACTGATGACAGGCCATGACTAGATCTCCTGTGTTTGGCATTGTACTTTTACTACAAGCGTGTGAAAAGTAAACATACATATAGTATATACAGAGTGATAACTGATATCTAAAGATAATATGGTACATTTTCCATACTATTCCCTGTTAGATCGGAGATCTAGACATGATGGCCCATACAGACAAAAACTCTTATACCTCATGAAAAGTAAAACATTAAGAAATGTACATAACTCTCTTCGTAGGTTTTGATAAAGGCTTTGAAAAAAGTCCATAAAATAAGACAATTACGGACTGAAAATGTAACGTTTCTTTTTAATTCAAATTGCGTAACAGTAGGCCTAAGAAGCTCATACTTGTAATTGAAACTTGTCTCGTTGAGTGGATTTCAGATTCGCCGCATAGATGCTATCAAGCAAGACACCCATGCACATCAGTATAAATCAGGCCCTTAGAAAACTATTAACATTGGTGTTGTGTTTGAGAAATTACAAAAGAAAACAAAAAAGAGAGAACCCTCAAAATGGCAATACTTTGTCTGTACACATGTGTTGCATTCCTTCCCTGGCTTTACACGCTAGTACAGTTAGGAATCTCCCTTGTGCTCTCGCAGGCATGTCCAATTCGCCCTGGGGTAGAGAGAAAAAACACACATAAGAACAACATTAGGTTAGTCCACTGGTAGTAGAGGCTTTGATGTCTGTGAAACAAATACCTACTTTGACACTGATACTGCCTGTTAATTACTGGGGTTTCATTACAATGTCTTATCAAAATATCTTAAGCTGTTGTTTCACGTGTGGGACATTAGTGGCTGACCCATTGTTTCGTTTGTTTCCTTTTTATTTTGTATTTTCTTAAGGGGTTGATCAGCTTAATATTGCGGAAAGAATGTTGCTTCGTTTGTTTCCTAGTTTCCTTCTGAAGATACACTACTCCTCCCTTTTTCTTACCAGTTAATTCCATGTAAAGAAACAATGTAGACTTTATAAACACTATGTATTGTTTACACTGCAGGTCAAAAGTCAACATTTCTATACATGGATATATGACCCATATGTGTTCTAGTCCAATAAAATTAATTTGGACAATGTATGTGTAATATTGTTGGAAGTTCATAGTTCATCCAAAGTTCATCCAAATGAGCAATTTGCTGTTAAAAAAATGATTTATCAGACCATGTATCTTACGTTTAACCCTGGCGTCCATCTCCTTCTCCATGACTTCTTTGGCCGTAGTGAACTCACTGAGGGTGATCTTAGGCGTGCTGTCGCTCTGGTTGACCGAACTGATCATCTCCTGCTCTTTCTCCTGGTTCACCTCCGCGTATATGTTAATCCAGGGAATTTTTCTGCAGATTGGTAAATGTAGACAGACAACAGCCATGTTACAATAGGGAATGACTATTCAATGATGATCTGTCCCGTTGGCAACATTTCTCCAATATGTCTATTACACTTTTTGTTTGGAGTTGGTATGTTGACAAAACTATACTAATCCCCCTATTATCATGAAGCCACTAGATATCCAACTAAGAAATTCTTAATCTATACATCATTAAATGGCCATATGACATCAATTTAGCGATATAAGACTGTACTCCTAATTTATATACACTACCATTCAAAAGTTTGGGGTCACTTAGAAATGTCCTTGTTTTAGAAAGAAAAGCAAAAAAAAATGTGTCCATTTAAAATAACATCAAATTGATCAGAATTACAGTGTAGACATGGTTGATGTTGTAAATGACTATTGAAGCTGGAACAGCTGACTTGGGCGTACAGAGGCCCATTATCAGCAACCATCACTCCTGTGTTCCAATGGCACATTGTGTTAGCTAATCCAAGTTTAGCATTTTAAAAGGCTAATTGATCATTAGAAAACCCTTTTGCAATTATGTTAGCACAGCTGAAAACTGTTGTCCTGATTAAAGAAGCAATAAAACTGGCCTTCTTTAGACTAGCTGAGGACATTTCTATGTGACCCCCAAACTTTTGAACGGTAGTGTACATTTTGCATAATCTCAGAAAAATATTTATAAGTACTTCAATTTATTTCAAATTCCAAGTCATTTTGTTACTTAATTGTTTTACTTTGTCGGGTGTGACATTTCAATAAATCTGCTTCTTCTTTAGATTCATCCGGGAATTTCAATATCCATAATTGATGCATTTTACGCAGACTTTTTCACAATTTTAATAATTCAGCTACTAACAGCCAAAGTATGACAACAGCATATTAAGCAATTGAATGATAGTTTTCTTAACATAACATCACTGATTCCAACACGTGCCTCATGCATCCAAATCACTCTAAATCTGTTTACTACATCTACAGTATAAAGGAAATTTGAAAAGTTATTTCAAAGAAACGTCTTCAGTTCATTATTGATGCAGGCCCTACCAACCTAGCATATTATTATAATATGCATTATTAATGACGATGACAGGTGATTAGAGCAGTGCTGGGATACAGTGTTCAAATATATAATCACACAGTACAGTATATACCTCTTGAATTTGTAGATGAGAAACACTGCTAAACCCAGGAATACTACTGATAGGAGCATCAGCATGGCTGAACTGCTGTGTCTCGGCATGGAATCCACCAAGGGTGCTGTAACAGAGGGTAGAGGAAGACAGACATTAAACATAACAAGAACAGAGCAACACAATAAAGACTAATCTGGGAACGTCTTGGAGATGTTCCTGCTTCATTGTCAATATTGATCCTATACTGTATAATATTGTGTCACT
Organism: Oncorhynchus kisutch; assembly: GCF_002021735.2. Classification (NCBI taxonomy): domain Eukaryota; kingdom Metazoa; phylum Chordata; class Actinopteri; order Salmoniformes; family Salmonidae; genus Oncorhynchus; species Oncorhynchus kisutch. Next base: position 47,304,002 of record NC_034193.2, read on the forward strand.
AATAACAATAATGGTGGTACAGTTGAGATGTATATTTTGCATCACAACAGTCTGCTACAGTAGGGATACATACAGTCAATGCATATGCTTCACTTTAACCCATTTGTTGATTCAAGTAAATAAATCTGGCTATGTATTATGGGTCGATCCAAGGCAATGATAGTGCATTTTTAATGTCCCAGGCTGTGATAGCGTGTAATTACTATTTCTCAATGGTTGCCTTTTCTCCAACTAAAAGCCATCTGCTTTAAACAAGCATAGCAACATTCATATTCAGAGGTAAATGCCAAGTTATGTTTAAATCAAGCCTTTTACATCAATAACTGTCACAAATAAAGTGCAACACTTACTGTGGAATAAACTGGGGGTATGTGGTGCTGATTATACTATTTAACACCTCTCTCTGTGGTATTACACACCCTTGACACACAAACACACACACACGCACACTTTATGGTCCAGCACCCGCAGACCAGCTTGTGTATACCTAGTCCTTTAAGCCACAGTCGGCCAGCTCAAGGCTATGTGTTCTCTCTGGGATTACTTGGCTAATAGAACTATCAAAATATGTACTATTAGACCTGTCAAACCTGGCAATCCCCTTTCCAACCCCCACTCCCACCATTACAGAAAAAAAAACGTGAAGAGTTCCAAAAAGTTACTTATTTATGTGAAATTATGTGATTTTCCACATGTGAAATCATGTGGTTTTTCCGTAAGTTCACTTCCAACTTTAACCCTCAACTCTAATATAAGAAGCCAGCTGGTGCAGTGAGTGTGGTGTTGTAGATGTACAGTATATACTGTAGTAGAAGGCTGGACTACTGCTCTGTATCCATTCCAATACTTTCAACTGAGAATCTTTTCCAATGTGAAAGAGGATTTGTGTTGTTTTTGGGTGGACGCTGGAAAAGCATTTTAATTGCAGCCAAGAGTAGTTATTTGTTTGTCTCATTCTGAGCCAATACTCAAACTGGTGTAATGTTGTTGATTATTTTTTAGGCGATTCTGAATTCCACATGCATTTATAACCAAACTTCTCTTTTTTTTGTCCTTTTCTCAAGGACTAAACAATCAACATAATTATACTCAGTGCAACACTCATTTTGTGGTTGGATGGCTGTAAAAGACAGTGAACAGATGTTTGGGTCGTCTCGATGGCAGATATAAAACATCAATTGCCTCAAGGAGTTCCACTTCAAATAAAATCCATCCCCCCTTTCCTCCCACGTCCTCCTCCAATCTTCATACACCCAAGATTGTGACAAACATACTGTATAAGGCATTTTAAATCCAGAACCCCAAAAAATGCTACACAAATATGAAGACGTTAGCGCCAGTAAATGACATTGCATTTATGACATCACAAAAAGAAACAAGCACAGCTAAAAAAAACAATATGTAGAGAAAATAATGATTTCTCGTGCCAGTACATACAGTTCATTTATGTAATTATCTTGATACTAACTTCTTTCCTTACCCAAGGTTAGCTGTGTGATGTAAACAATTACTCTTGCTCCTGGCTTTAGCTCAAACTCCACCAGATTCTGGTTCAGAGCGCTAGCAAGTATCTCGGAGATCTGTTGAAGGAGATGAACGAAGTATCAAACAATTGTCACACTTTTAATAATATTTGCTGTTTCGTCACGACACCCACCACATTGGTTCAGTTGTCTCAATTGTCGGACTCGGCGCATAGAATTAATGCGTGTGTGTGTGTCATTTCAGCCATGACAATGCATTTATCCTATTGTGTGAATTGGTGTGAAGGATTGGAAACTATTTGTCATACATGCCATGACAGAATTACAATAACACTCAAAATGTCAGTGTCCAATCGAACTATCCCATACCTGCTCTAGCTCCTCCTCGCTCTTTTTCCTGCCCTCTGATTGGTTCTTGTGTGGTAACAGGAAGAGCTCAGCGGCCGTTGGCACACCTGGAAACACTGCAACCAACAGCTGATCCTCTGGAAAGTCTGACACCTGTTGACAATGGACAGTACTGTTACAATAAGTTCATACTTGTATGGTATTCTTAGTCTACAGTCAAAAACACTGCCCTTAGATTATATACATATTTAACATGTTTGAAATCAAAGTAGAGGGAGGGGACAATGAAATAGCTTTGGGCTTGACCAACATGTGTTAATAACCAATACAACGCTTTATTCATTTAACACCTAGCATCATATCACATTATGACACGGTTATAACCATGTCATAATATATCAACAGTTGACATAACCTGTCATAACATTGTCGTAACACTGTCATGACACATATATTTAGACGTGTTGTGACATACTGTACAGTACCAGTCAAAAGGTTGGACACGGCTACTCATTCAAGGGTTTTTCTTAATTTGGACTATTTTCTACAGTACATTGTAGAACAATAGTGAATATCTCCAAACTATGAAATAACACATATGGAATTATGTAGTAACCAAAAAAGTGTTAAACAAATCAAAATATATTTCTGATTTTATATTCAGAAATATAAAATGTAGCCACCCTTTGCCTTGATGACAGCTTCGCACACTCTTGGCGTTCTCTCAACCGGCTTCATGAGGTTAAATTCATGTGTTTGAGCCAATCCGTTGTGTTGTGACACGGGAGGGGTGGTGTACTGTCATCACGGCAAAGGTTGACTACTTTAAAAAATCTCATATATAAAATATTTGTTTATTTGTTTAACACTTTTTTGGTTACTACATGATTCCATATGTGTTATTTCATAGTTTTGATGTCTTCACTATTATTTTACAATGTAGAAAATAGTATCAAATAAAGAAAAACTCTTGAATGAGTAGGGGTGTCCACATTTTTGACTGGTACTGTATATTACAATATTTTATGGCTGGTTATGACATCTATGTAAGAGTGTTAAAGCCCACAAAACCTGCCACACAAGGCAAACCAATCCATTCTACTTGTAGATAGTATGCTATATAAAAAAATTCTACCATTGTAATTGTGCCCACATTGATGGCAAACATGTGCCTAATCCCAATGCTCCGTTGCTGATGACTGGGATGAATACAGGAGAAGGACAAACACCCTCTTTGGAACTTATGACTATTACCCTTACAACAACAACTTTTTTTTCCATATTTTGGAATCAAAGTTTGCTTGTTCACAACATTCTAAAGATGTATATGTAGCGTTACCAGTTATTGGAACTGTTAACTGCAGGCGCAAGCATAATACGTTGGAAGAGGAGAAGCAGGAAGGGAAAATGGGAAAGGAAAAATGAAGCTTCTTGGCAGGGAAAAAATGTAACATAAATAATACAATTTAGAGTTAAGTCATTTGATGTTGTTGTTGTGATGAATTCTTTACAGGCATATGTTTTTTTCCTCAAATTTGGAATAACTTGTGGAAAATACGCATTGTCATGAAGCATTATGGCCATCCTGTGTCACTTTACTTGTACTAAGAAAATACACTTTGTGACACTGTCAAGAAGCATTATGAACATCCTGTGTTATTTTACTCTGACTAATACACTTCATGACACTGTCCAGAAGCATTATGAACATCCTGTGTTATTTTACTCGGACTAATACACTTCATGACACTGTCCAGAAGCATTATGAACATCCTGGGTTATTTTACTCGGACTAATACACTTCATGACACTGTCCAGAAGCATTATGAACATCCTGTGTTATTTTACTCGGACTAATACACTTCATGACACTGTCCAGAAGCATTATGAACATCCTGTGTTATTTTACTCGGACTAATACACTTCATGACACTGTCAAGAAGCATTATGATCATCACAATCATATTAGCCAGATAGGTCTATCACGTACATGCCCTTATGTTGGTCATCAGTCACAAATATGGTGTCTTGTCCTGCTCCTGAAATCTGCTCCTGCATTCATGCCAGTCATGAGCAACAGAGTATTGGGGTAGGTACATGTCTGACATCAATGTGTGTTTGCAAGTTAATATGGTACATTTTAGAAAATGTAATAGAACATAAACCTACTGTTTACAAGTAGGCTACAGTGTAATGGAATGGTTTGATTTGTGTGGTAGGTTTTGTGGGTTTTGACACTCTTATGTAGGTGTCATAACCAGCCATAAAATAACACAATATGTCACAACAGGCTAAATATATGTGCCATGATAATGTTATGACCATATAATGACAGTTTATGACAAGTTGTTTCAGCTGTTATGACCTACTATGACATGCTTATGACCGTGTCCTAATGTGTTATGACCCTAGGTGTCAAATAAAGTGTTATCCTTTTTTCAATCCAATCTCAAACTCCATGTTTTCGTAAAAGTGTATTTATTTTTTGATGGGAAAAGTACGTCTTGCCAAACAACTGTTTCTCCACGCCTTCAAAATAGCTATTACTAAATGTTTTTCTTTATAATGGCCTTCATCCACTTTGGATTTACCAGCGAGGCACAGGTTCCAACCAGCAATCAGTGTCCATTTTAAAAGCCACTAATGTTTTTATGGCAAATCACATACATTTGAAGCACATCAATTATCAAGCCTTAATAAAATCACAATTTAAGTAGCAAAGTAATGGACAAATAAAGAGGAAAGGAATGACTTGCAATAAGGGGAAAGAGGTATAGTATGAATGGTAGAGGGAAGGGGAGAGGGAAGGGGATATGATGCAACAGCCCCTGTAAAAATCAATACACTCAGCTTGTATTTGTTCTCTTTGCGATCACTCATTAGTCTAAAAACTCATCTGGCTCTGTGTACTTGGGTAGCGCTGGCATTTTGTGCCCCCAAACTCATTGGCTGGAGTGAAAAATCTGATCTGCGTTAAGGGAGGAGAGAAGGTGAGTCAGACAGTCAAATGAGTGAGTGTTTTGGAGGAAACTTTGTCCATGCCCAAATATGGTTGTAAAACCACCTCTTCAGAACTGTATCTTGTTGCTTTAATATTTTAATTAACAGCAAACATTTTCGGAGAGGCTTCCTCACAGTCTTACTGTATGCAAAGCTAAGTAAATAAGATGAAACAGTGGTCAATTATTAATTACTATTGTAAACACACCATGATGTGGATTGTGTTTTTCATTCGTCGTGAACTTGACGATACTGGGTTATTCTATCTTAACTCCTTCCATAGTGCATTATTTCCAACAATGTTGTTATAAATAGGTTATGATGATTCACCTATACCTATGATTTTATTCTGTGAGGTAAAGTACAGTCGTCACCCAGGAAATGAAGGACGGGCAAGAGCGAGAAAGGGATGCCCAGAAGAAGTGCACTCTCTTAGGGAAAAAAGAGGACATGTTCACCTCTTGCACCCCACTGAGTGGTGAACTAACAAGTGGTGCTGAAACCAGAGGGGGATATTACTGAACTCCCTATTCAAACTTCTATTAATAAGCCTGTGGGTTGTAATCAGCTGAGGAGCAAAAGCCCTGCCTTGCTCTCACTATTGTCAGCCATTGAGCTGTACCGTAGTACGGCAACACTGCAGTTTAATGGACCCTGACATTAATTGCGGTTTTGCAGCAATCTTTGCTTTATTGTGGGGAGTTGTTTACTTTGACACGATGGAATATGTTTCATCTTGAAGGTGAACTGAACGTGAACCGCAGAAAACCAAAAGAGAAATGAAGAGAAAAATTCTAATAACACTTTGTATGGCGGTTGTTGCACAATATCTAGACTATGAACCCTAAGTCAACTCTAGCAGTACAAGGATGAATAGGCCTTAATATGATTTCCTTTTAGAGAAAGGGTAAGAGAGATGAAAGGAGGGATGGTTTGATAGGATTAAACTGTATATGGAGGAGCATATGACACATGAACTAGTGTTCATAAACTCAATAGATACCGTATAATGTATGTAGGTCCCAAAAGGTTGTATAACAAAATGTTTTGTATGAAAAGAGGTGCTGTAACAGTCTATTGAGGCTAGCAATTAATAGCTCAAGCTTTCTATATCTGAGTGAGCCCCTCAGTTCAACACAATTCAATTGGCTGGTGCTATACTATACTGCCATGAACATACTATGTGACTCCCAGGTGACAAAGTGCACTTTATCCCTCACAAAGCCTCACTTTGACCCATATCACAGTAGCTCCCTCCACTGGCTCTCAGCCTAGCTCGCCTGAGGCGCCTCTCATATCAAATCAACTGTGGAGATGGTGAAAACACTGAGAGACCACAAGTCTCACACTATAGGCCAAAACCAACACACGAAGTGGAAGAGTAACACACTTAACTATGACATATCAGCTCTAGCTCTCCTCCGCAGATACTATGCACATCCAATGTCATAGTAATGCCTAAGATCTCCTTCATTCCAGGCTAATTCAGAAGAACGCATTTCATTGCTCCGACTTCTGAAAATAAGTTGTTAGGGCTCATCAAGCTGCCTTGAGGGGGGAAGAAGATGCCGAGCCTCTCGCACCTGTGTGAAAACGAATCACAGGACAGCCCGAGGGCAAACGCCAAAGCGTCTGAGTGGATAGAAAGAGACCAGAGAGAGGGAGAATGAGAGAGGAAGGAATTCACGCTTACTTGGAGCAGAGCCTTCTTAATGACTCTCCCCACATCCTGTCTCCACTCGGGGACATCAGGGTTGTACTCGTCCAGATTAGGGGAGAAAGATAAAAGCAGAGATTTGAAGAACTCTGTCAGAAAGAGAGAGAGACCCAGGGGAGAAACAGAAACAGACCGTTAATTCAGCCCCTGATCTAGGTGCATTATTCTCAAGGTATCCTCCTCATTCCCCACTGTCCTTTGTTCTGGTTGTGTCCCTCCTCTAACTGTCTTCTGATGGGTGGGAAAGCTGACAGGGATGTTGGTGTGTGTGAGTGTGTGGGCACAGTATGCATGTGCTCATGGTTTGACAAGAGGAGATGATTGTTTGCTAAGTGATTTCTTAGATAATTGGGGTAATGTCCCCTTTCGCATATATCCTGACATATTCAAATGTAAAGTACACTCAAAAGTTGCATACCAAGTGAGATGCCTGCTAGATGTGCTAATTAGCATTACATTTTGTAGAATAATTTGATTAGGGTGATCAGAGAGAGAGAGAGAGAGAGAGAGAGAACCTTGGACTGCTATCGTCTTGGTGTCTTGCAGTATGGCGTTGGCTGAAGACACTTGGACCGTAACCGTGTTCATTCCCTCGCTGGTGAAGGTGTACGAGATGCTCCCGTCTAAGCTGATCACCGGCTGGAGGAAGAGGGAACATGGACAAAATGGATGATCACACTTTGATCATGTCATAATCCCTTCACCTAAAACCTTTAAACCTTTAAAACCTTTAAAACCTTGCGGCTAAAACCCCAGAACATGAAAGAAATCCATTCCAGATGATAACAACTTCTCACTTAGAGTAGTCGGAGCATCTGACTTGAATAAAACCCTACAAAACACATCCTCCCCATAATACCTAGAACCAATGCAGCTATGGTCATAACTTATGACATACTAATAAGCTGTCTGAACAAAATATAAGATCAGAGACGGCTCCGCCTCTATCATAGTCGTCTTCATTAATAGAAGAGGTCAATGTATTTAATACCATAGACATCATGTATAACCCATATATACATCAGTGGAGGCTACTGAAGGGAGGACAGCTCATAATAATGGCTGAAATGGAATGGAACTGAAATGAAAACCAGGTCTTTGATGTGTTCGATGCTGTTCAATTGGTTTCTGTTTCAGCCATGACAATAAGCCTGTCCTCTGATTTAGTTACAGTGACACCAGCCACAACTGCAGTACATGTACAGTATATGGCATTATAGGGTAAGTTGTATAACAAAAGTTGTATAGTTGGTAACCCACATATACTGTATACTATACACAACACTGGAGTCCCACAGAGCTCGGTTCTAGGCCCTCTTCTCTGTACACCAAGTGTTTTAAGTCTAATTTACCTCAGTGTTGTTCCCCAGCCACCAGAAGTAGGTGACGGTCCTGGAGTGGATGGGCCAGACCACTGCTGTTAGGTTTACTTCCTTGTTCTTGATCGCCACAAATGGAGCCAGGAACTGGACATGTTCCACAGGACCTGATACAAACACAGAGGATGATTCATATTCAGTATTGGATGATTCATATTCAGCATTGGCTGATTCAGACTCAGTATTGGATGATTCAGACTCAGTATTGGATGATTCAGACTCAGTATTGGATGATTCAGACTCAGCATTGGATGATTCAGACTCAGTATTGGATGATTCAGACTCAGCATTGGATGATTCAGACTCAGTATTGAATGATTCAGAATCCATATATGATTGTAATTACAAGGACATTGCTTGAGACTGCCTATTTAACAATAGGAAAAGCATTAGCACATGGAAATATTATTTTTAGATACTTTTTTGGTTTAAATATGAAAAGCACTGGCACATCCGGAGATTCATTTTACAGGTGCGTGGGAAAAAAGAAATAGCAACCTTCTTAAATGAAGAATGAGAGAAAAGAAGATCTCTCACACTGAGCTTGCCAGTATCACTTATCATTATCACTGGGGTGGTGTGTGGGATCTTCTTCTCAGTAAGACTACTTTAGCTGAAAAGGGAAGGTGAATGAAAACTTCCTCAACAAATGTCATAACTGTCATAATGTTTTATAGTTTTGATGGAATTTAGTTGAAGAACAAGATTTATTCTCGACTTAAAACACATTGGCATTATCCTGTTTTTGAGGTGATACCTTGTGAGTAATACTGTGGTCTACCATGCAGAGACCGCAATAGCAGCTGACGTGGGTGTACGTGGCATTACCGTGATCTAAGTGGTGAAGGTTTCTATAGCGGAAAGATATAACACAGTATTTTAACAGTTTTATTCCGGCTGACAGTGGTGTGACTCGGCGTTCAGGCTTGTACGTCTCCACCTGGGCGTCTGTTAACTTCTGTTATCCTTTTTAACTGAGACTAATCTTTATCCTAGCTTTCAAACGCATGCAGTGTATGCATGTGTGAGTGTTAGTGTCTGTGTATGTTTGTGATGTGTGTGACAGAGAAAGAAAGTGTGCGTATCTGTGTGTCTCCATCTTTTAGGTTTGTGTCTATGCAGATGTGCATGTGTGTGTGTGTGTGTGTGTGTGTGTGTGTGTGATGTGAGGCATTTGGTCAGGCTCCCTAATCTGTGTCGGGTGTTAAAAATATTCCAATTTGAAAATTATGGTGGCATCGTGATTGGCACATTGCTTAAAGCATCATCTGCACTCTCTCTCCCCTGTAAATTACCTCAAAATGTGCCAAACAGCCCCCCGAGTGCAGAGGTCTGAGGCACTGCACCACAGTGCTTGATGTGTCAATACAGACCCGTATTCGATCCCAGGCTTTGTCACAGCCGGCCGGTTCCGGGAGACCCATGAGGTGGAGCACAGTCATCCGGGTTAGGGGAAGGTTTGGACAAGGTCCTTGTCCAATCGCGCTCTAGAGACTCCTTGTGGCGGACCGGGCGCCTGCAATCTGACTGCGGTCACCAGGTGGACGAGTGCAGAGGTCTGAGGCACTGCACCACAGTGCTTGATGTGTCAATACAGACCCGTATTCGATCCCAGGCTTTGTCACAGCCGGCCGGTTCCGGGAGACCCATGAGGTGGAGCACAGTCATCCGGGTTAGGGGAAGGTTTGGACAAGGTCCTTGTCCAATCGCGCTCTAGAGACTCCTTGTGGCGGACCGGGCGCCTGCAATCTGACTGCGGTCACCAGGTGGACGTTGTTTCCTCCGACACATTGGTGCGGCTGGCTTCTGGGTTAAGCAAGCAGTGTGTCAAGAAGCAGTGCGGCTTGGAAGGGTATTATTTTGAAGAACGTACAGATCTCGACCTTCGCCTCTCCAGAGTCGGTACGGGAGTTCCAATGATGTGGCGAGACTGCAGCTACCAATTGGATATCACGACATTGAGGAGAAAAAGGGGTACAACTTTTTTTAAAGTATAATAATTTGTACCAAACCATGGAGAAAAAAAACACCAGCAGAATCAATGACATCAAAAATATCAAAGTACACTGATTGAAAGTGTCGTGGCGACTAGAGACAGCACTTAAATGGCACCAGTAATTGACTAAAGCCTCACTTTTCAAATCAGGAGACGAGGTGGCAATTCAAACACAGCACTTCAAAGAGCTGGGTAATACTTGACGCCTTTTAGACATGAGCATGTTATATTTGTCACTATTATTTACTTGACATTTGGCTGGCTTGTTCATTACAAGATGACAAGAGCGAGAGAGCATCAAAGTGCTGTACTACGTGCAGAGCATTCTGGTACTTTGTCTTTAACTGGCTCCATTGTACACTGCTGTATATTTAGTAAGGTGGTTATTTACAGATAAATATGAGGCAGAGATATTCAATTATGATCCTTGAGAACCACAGCACTATTGTTTTCTATCCTTTCCCTCCAATCAGGGACTGATTCAGAGCAGGGTCACCAGATGAGTGACCACTCTGGTCAATCAATGGCCGATGTCACAATAACTGACCAATTATCTACCAGGTACAGTATAAACTAAAACCAGAAGTACTCCATTCCTCAATGGCGGGAATTGAATATCCCTGACAAAATAGATGAATGTCTAGAGGTGACGTACACGTAACATGGAGGTACAAGGTGGTAGTATCAAATCCCAGGGTGTTCTCCGCCAAGGCTGAGACACGGAATATCCCAGCCGTCTTGTAAACATGTCTGATACCCTCTTCGATCCAGCTCAGGTTGGAGTAGGAGACTGCCGTGCCATCTCCGAAATCCAGTTGGATGTTGGTTCTCATTGAGTCACCCTGGAAAGCAAGTAAAGTCTCAAGTAAGGACTAAAGATGAAGAAAGAAAGATAGCAAGAAAGAAAGAAAGAAATAGACACAATTATGACAAAACATTTAAAATTAAGTTAAAGTTACATTAAAATATATATATATATATATATATATATATATATATAAAACAATTCCATTGTATTTGAGAGCCAGGCTAGATGCTTGTACTTGTGTTTATTATAGACTTAAATGCATATCATTGTTTGTGGCAGGTAGCCAAGTGGTTGGAGCGTTGGGCCAGTAACCAAAAGGTTGCTGGATTCAATCCCCGAGCTGACAAAGAACAAAATCTGTTGTTTTGCCCCTGAACAAGGCAGTTAACCCACTATTCCTTGGTAGGCCGTCATTGTAAATAACAATTTGTTCTTAACCAACTTGCCTAGTTAAATAAAGATTTTTTAAATATTTTTAATGTGGTTCAATACAATAACTCAAAACCACAGTGCCATTCAGTAATCAGCACTAAGCATGCATGAGCACAGGCAGGGCATCTTTGTCTGTTTTTGTCAGAAGTCCAACAGATTGTGTTGTGACACCTCTACATCAGCATGCATCCTGAGTCTGACATGAGTCCCTGTGGTGTGAGTGTGTGTGTGTGTGCATACATGTGTGTGATGGAGGGAGAGAGAACCACAGGAAGGTCAAGGTAGTGTAATAATCAAGAGACAGTAGGGTGGAAGGTACACTAGTCAACAGACTGCTGGGCTAAATTCACACACAGACACAAGCAGTCATCACCAGCCCAAACAGTATGGTTGCATCATATTCTGCCCCACCATGAGAGCAGTGTGTTTGCCTGTTACACCTAATGAGGTTTGTGTGTGTGTGTGTCTCTCGCTCTCTCTCTCTTTCATTTTATTCACTATATGTTTTGCTTTTTTTCAAGCACAGCAGAGTATAAAAACACGAGAAGGCTTCTGGGGGTATATTTCACGCCATTGTACACTGAAAATGATAAACTATGAATAAGCTGAATAAAGAAAGGCAGAATAGAATGGAAGAAAAGGGATAACGTCGGCGGCTATTGTGTGGAACTGTAATGGCCCACAATCCTTTGCCAAAATGTCACTCGCAATGGCACTTAGGTTTTCAGTGGCGTCGATGTCATTCAGGCTTTTGTTGATGTTCACATTCTCTGGACACTTCTAGTTCTATATCGAGGTGTCCTGGGATCGCTAGCTAATCTGCATGAGACTGATGCTGGCATGCTGGCTAAATGTCAAGCTTTGTGTCCGTGGCTCCGTGTGTGACTCAGAGGGCCTCAAAATCCAAAATGCATAATAGGGTAAGCATCATGGTCTGGACAGCAGCGCTGGTTGACAATGAGGGGTTTTGTTAGTTCAGGTCCAGACACAGTAGGACTGTGTAATGTACTCTTGTTCAGGTGAATGTCAACACACAAAGGATGGTATAAATGGTGTGATGTCAGTGTTGTTGTGATGATGGTTTGTCATACCTGGGTTCAAAGAGCTTTCTTTAAAATGCTTTGAGTGTTTGATTGAGCCTGCCTGGAGAGCTAGATGGACTGATTTGCACTTTTGGGACTATTCCATTGGTTCTGGTTGGTGTACACATGACATACTATAAGGCAGCTAATGTACAGTAAATCTGGTTGGTGTACACATGACATGCTATAATGTAGCTAATGTACAGTAAATCTGGTTGGAGTACACATGACATGCTATAAGGTCACTTTGTGATAATGAAAACTTGACATGTGACACTGCAGATCCCATCCCTCTCTTAAAACATCAAACTTTCTTCCCCCTCCCTCTCTCCTTTTTTTCTTTTTCTTTTCCTCAACTGCCATGTTCACTACCTAGCATTACCACACATTACATATTTAGGCTCATTTGATCACCCCAAGAAATACTGCCATCTTGGACTTCATGAATATAAATTAAACCCAATGCCATGAAGATTCTTCACCTCCATTAGTCCCCTGTGATAGTTGTTTTTAATTCTTTTGGGACTGAATTGATTATAAGATACATTTCACAAACTTTTTGACCACATGGCATATGTCTGTCTTATCAGAGGAGGCCTCTCTTAATGAAAGAAATACATCCTAATTTCCTCAACTCATCACACTGTAATATGACAGCTGGGCCCGGGAGAGACCTCGTGGGAGAGACCTCGTGGGAGAGACACTTCTTATCTGCAGTGCAGGGGGAAAGCACCACCGCACCGAGCAGAGCACTACCACACTTCTTCCACCTGAATTTAATGTGAGATGGTTGAACAGTGTCAAGGGAGTGAGGGGAGCGAGACAAGGCCCTGGCCCTAGAACGAGGCTACTCTGAGTCTCACTCTATAACAGGGTCTCCAGGGGTGCCTCTCTCTCTTAGGTCTTTATTTCTTACTCTGTCTCTCAGCTCAGGGCTTGGGTCCTGTAGCTGTGTGTGGGTGATGTTGTGTTGATTTTTACCTTAAGTAAAATGGAATGAAAAGTCGATGTGTTTTGTTTTATTATACATGGTTGTAAAAGTAGTACTAGCATGTGGTGTAAAACTCACTCACTGTAGGCCTGTTACTGAGTGAAATATGGATGTTTTTCCAGACATACGCTTGAAATTATTTCCCTGTTATGTTATCCCATATACACCAACTGCTGAACGTTTAATTGTAACTTTACATACATGCCTGGAGAAACATCCATGCCGAACATAGGAAACATCCATATTTTACTCAGTAACAGGCCTACTGAGCACATTGTTTTACATTCCATGGCTTAAGGTAAAAATCAATTCAACTCATAACAGTAATGTATACAAAGTCGTCCATTTGGGCTCCTAGGCCCAGAATAATGATATACAAAAAGGAAGCCATTTTGGCTTTTGGCCCAGCCCTACCTCATCCAGATGCACTAGGAAGGTGACGTTGGTGTGCAGGTCGGCAGTAAGCTTGCCCTCTCTGGTGGATAGAGAAAGGCCTTTTGGAGCCCTGTTGGGACACATCTGCTTCCTGGGTGTGTACATGTCCTTGACTCCCTTGATGCAGTTGTTGGACACCACTTTTCGGTACCTTAAGAAGATACCATATGAATTAGTTAGTACATGTTCAGTATGGTTTAGTGAGGTTATGGCTTCATGACACTACTAGTTAACAAGGCTAAGGTATTGCTCACGTTCATCAATTAAGTTTGACAGGAAATTGCTATTTTTTTATTTTTAACCTCAAAGTGATTGTGGAAGAGAGAGAGCTAGTGAACAAGACTTGCTATTCTTTGACTGATCTTAAAAATGCTTAGCAATTACTAATTTAAAAAGTACTTTTAACCCTGAAAGTTAATGTCTGACACAAGACGTACAGTAGTTGTTGGCCAAATTGACAAAACTCCAACATGTTTTCTAACTCCTGGACAAAACTTGACTTTTAAGCTTGGGGAGGCGGATGCATAAATGAAGGATGAACCGTTCTCCTCAGACTTCCACTGTCCTGAGGCATCCTAATCTGTGTCCTATGACTCCTGACAGTGCTTTGCAGCTCTCAGAAGTACACTATGTCACTCAGTATAGATCTACTGTCTGGTGAATGACTCAGGCCTAAATAGCCAATATCACTATTCACACTATGAGCCGTGCCAGAGGGTGTGACACCCTGACAGTGTTTCATTACAGTGGGAAGATGAAGAAGCATTGGCCAACCTATACAGAGAGACACTGTAGCCACTGTAAGCTGGAATGTGTTTTTTTACTTCTCTTTTGAAATGTGTGATACATATTCAGGATTTTTAACATGGACCACATTATGACCATCATAATGTTTTACAAAATGAAATGGAAAACATCAGAGCGATAATGTATGGCCTCCCATTGAGCAGAAATATACAAAAGCGTTGCCTTCACTTAGAATAGACAACATAGAAACGCTACAAAATAGTGTCCCTATGTGCAACTCACCCTGTGCTGTTGAGGTACTTCTGTCCTTGGCTGCAGCTCCTTGAGACAACAGCTGGGTTGAACCAGAACGCTGGTAGACAGTTCCCTTCTCTACGCCGTTCATAGCCATAATCACTATAACAAATCACATACAGAATGTGATCAATATCAACACTTTACCTCTACCTACTGTATATGTACATATCTACCTCAATTACCTCATACATCTGCAGGTCAACTCGGTACTGGAACCCGTGTATATAGCCAAGTTATCGTTGTTCTATGTATTTATTATTACTTTTCTATATTTTTCTCTCTGCATTGTTGGGAAGAGCCCGTAAGTAAGCATTTCACTGTTCGTCTACACCTGGTGTTTACGAAGCATGTGATAAATACAATTTGATATGATTTTGAGCCAAAGGACCAACAGTTATTCCTGTGTTATATGTTACAGCTTCCCTTTCCCATCCCCTCAGCATAATACAAATAATAGATATATTTTGCATTGTAACGCATCATTATTATATATTGACTGGGCTGCGGTTGACAAATGCTCCAGATCAGACGAGGTAGGAAGACTGAGCCCTGGGGGTCTCCATGTCAACACAGGCAGCCAGGTCACGGATGGCTGACTTCCACCAGCTGACGTTAGCTACGTCCAAATCAAAAGTGATTTACATCTGGGCAAAGCAGGTTAGGCAAGTGCCCATTCTAATAACGAAACTGTCATTGATTTATCAATTAATTACCTAGTCAGAACTAACAGGAAGCAACAAAGCCTGAGGTCCGCCTAGGACTCCCTATAGCCTGGTCTGACCTCAGTGTGATTTAGAACCTCCTCCAATTTATTGACAGGCTGTCAAGTGAAGTTATGGTGTTTTGGTTGGTTGGTATAATAGTTATAAGGGACCAAGTGAGTCCAATGAGGGTACAGTGTCCAGTTAAGGACATAACAGCACCACTGAATCACAGCTTTGGTAACGCATAGATTACATTTCTTTCCAGTAAGTCACAGAAAAGTATGGTGTCCAGTTTAGTACATTATAGTTGTGCAGATTCCCAGCGTGTTTTGGTTACGTATTAATACTAATCTCTCCTCACGTATTATTAATATAATATATACAGTGTATATATATATATATGTATATACACTGAACAAAAACATAAACATGTTGGTCCCCTGTTTCATGAGCTGAAATAAAAGATCCCCAGAAATTTTCCATAGGAATAGAATTTCTCCTGCCAAGATAATCCATCCACCTTACAGCTGTGGCATGTCAAGAAGCTGATTAAACGGCACGATAATTACACAGGTGCACCTTGTGATGTGAACAATTAAAGGTCACTCTAAAATGTGCAGTTTTGTCACACAACACAATGCCACAGATGTCTCAAAGTTTTGAGGGATCGTGCAATCAGTATGCTGACTGCAGGAAAGTACAGCAGATCTGTTGTCAGAGAATTGAATATTCGTTTCTCTAGCATAAGCCACCTCCAACGTAGTTTTAGAGAACATGGCAGTATGTCCAACTGGCCCCACAACCGCGGACCACGTGTATGTCGTTGTGTGGCCAAGCGGTTTGCTACAGATGCGTCATGTGAAATCCATAGATTAGGGCCTAATGAATGTCTTTCAATTGACTGATTTTCTCTCATGAACTGTAAGTCAGTAGTTTATTGGAAATTGTTGCATGTTGTGTTTATATTTTTGTTCAGTATATAACCTCTGTTTTCAGTCTGGTCACTGTCCCACTTTGGAATCAACCCCTGGACCTTTTGTTCACAGAACAACAGAACAACAGGCCGGTGCAATGTCACCCTGTTACACAATACGCAACCAGTAAAGATTTCAGCCCTGGACTTTTGTGAACACTTCAAAGTCAATTAAAAGTTTTATTGTTTTTCACTCTGAACATTGAAGTTTCTCAAAGAGATAGTTTTTTTATTTTTGAATTTCACTGTCTCTATCACCAGCTGTAGAGATAGATAGAAAGAGAGTGTGAGAGAGAGAGAGAGAGAGAGAGAGATAGCAAGGGACAGAGAGAGAGAGACATGCCATGTGGTCAGGAAGTTTGTGAAATGTATCATATAATAATTTCAGTCCAAAATAATTAAAAACAACTATCACTGGAGACGAATGGATTCTAATTAAAACTCATACTGTCTGACCTGACACCGCTGGCATTTATATAAAAATGTATCATTGCTTTTCTTTTCCCTGCCTTTTGAAGATAAAAATAAAAAAAACTCCTACAGTCCTATTAACACCCTCATTCTCTCTACGTTATTATAAACATCGCAAAACAAGCTAAGCAGAGAGACAGACGTTAGGAGCAAATTATCCCCCAAAATATCTGATAATTGGAGCGCTGACACCGAAAATGAACCAAATGAATGGGATCCTGAAATAGTGTATTAAATCCAATGGGACAACATACAACATACATTAAATTAAATGGGACAACATACACAAAGCATCGTACAAATGTCTCTCTCTTTTATGGACAATGAAACTTCTGTTGATCTACTCATGTTTAGATTTGTGATAAAAATACATGTTTTCATGTGTTCTATTTTACTGCAATTGTGAGTTATTATACTAGTACACTATAATTACCATTCAAAGTCGTGGGCCCGACAGATACACGATTCAGCAGAGAGGACTTTGGCGTAGTCTTTTCCCAGCATGCAATAGTTTCCTGGTCTGCGTTTCATATATATCTGTTTCTGGCCCATCACACACGGCTCGCCCTGTGAAACACATACAGGATATTAATCCATATAGTGAACGCACATGGGAATACAGTATGTCATTTTCAAATGTCAAATTAGCATAGAACAGCAAGTCAAACCATTCTTATGTTAACCTATTGAGCTTATTGGAACTAGCCAAACACTGGAAGTACGCTATCTACCATGTAAAAACATTGTTACCCGGAGGAAAATAGGGAAGGGTCATGCTTTTTAAATTTCAGTCAGGAGGGTTTTTTATTATTTTATTTTGGCCAGGGGAAGGTCAGGTCATTTGTAATTGATGAAATGCCAAATTGCTCAGGTTTTGAGAATTATTCTACTATCTCGATGTGTGCCACTACTGTGGTCACAATAAAATTATCCATAGACTATACAATATGCTATAAGCCTAGGCTATATAAAGAGCATTTTCTGGAGAAGCACAGGGCAAAGTTACATTTCTAAGAAAATGTACTTCCTTCCTGAGTTTTTGCGTTGCTGTGGTGGTGTATATAAACTAGGTTTCACTGCATTACACACTGCAATGGATAGGTGCTCCCAATCATGAGCCCCGATCTGTCCTGCTCTTGGTGATGTAAACCCTTTTGTGCTGCCTAACAAATGACTGTGCTGTGTACGATGGCACTTCAGGAGGCGAGTCAAAGACTTATTCTGGATTTTTTATTTTATTTGTCCAGAAAAGTGTATATCTGTGCTTGCAGACTAGGCCTACTGATGCCCTGTTCAGTTTGAGAGGGAGAGAATGAAGATGAAACGGAAGACTCGAGGTGAACTTGCTACTGATAGAATTGATTTTAATAAAAACATGTTTTGTTGCCCATAATGAAGCTATTTATCAGAGTTTTTGGCCTCACCATAAGCCATATTCAAGTCATTTACGTAACTTACATTACTAGGAAGCAGCAGCAGTTTAATTTGACTTTAAGAACAAGAGGGCTTTGTGTTGAAGACTATTTATCTTATTCAAGAAATAAGAGGTAGGCCTACCTGTTTGACAGATGAAATGATAGTCTACTTTCCACAGACTGTCAGCCATTTCCTTCAGTCACCATACACTCCTTAAATATCTATGTCAGTGAAGAGCGTGGCGTGTTAAGTTAAAACCAGGACTCGAAATGAGGAGGTACAGTATGTGAGGGTATTGTGGCTTTTGTTAAAGAGCATGGCCAAAAGCATAGGCCTTACCCCTTGTTAGCTTGTTATTTTGGAAATAAAAGTGTATGGACCTGATTATATGAAGTGATACATAAGGACACTTTAACCTGCAATTCTTTATGCTAGAAACAAGCTGAAAATTGCCAGGGAAAGACAAGACTACAATTTTTGTAATTTTATTTTACCAGGCAAGTCAGTTAAGAACAAATTCTTATTTTCAATGGCAGCCTAGGAACAGTGGGTTAACTGCCTGTTCAGGGGCAGAATGACAGATTTGTACCTTGTTAGCGCGGCGGTTACTAGTCCAACATTCTAACCACTAGGCTACCCTGCCACCCCTATGCATATGGGTAATTTTTGGTTTGTCTCTATGCCATGCAGAGGCTACGCTACAACCTTCTATAGCCGAGGAGACAAGAAATGTACTTTGCTTGAGAAGTAATGTGTGATTCTGTCATTATCAATTGACGTTCGACATTTCAACAGGTTATTAAACAACATAATAACTCTAAATCAGTCAGGAGGAAAAACAGGTAGCCTAAGAAGGAACAAAAATGTACTATTATAGTATTATTATTTCCAGGCTATAGCCTGCCATTTAAGAAATCAATTGAGAAACATTTGTGACATGCTACAGGCTGGCAGGGGTGCACAGCATTTCAAAAACATGCTTATACAGTACATTTCGCATTAAGGCGGTATTAAATGAAATAAAATAAATTACTGAAAATTAAATAGAATCACGAGTTTGGCTAGTCTTTGGTTTGAGGATCATGTGGTGAGCTACAATACGCATGCCTAGTTTGTTCATTTAGACTAGCAGATGCTCTTATACTCCCATGCCTTAATCACAATCTACACAAATCTATTTTGCAGCAACACTATCTGTCACGTCCTGATCTGTTTCACCTGTCTTTGTGCTTGTCTCCACCCCCTCCAGGTGTCACCCATCTTCCCCACTTATCCTCTGGATATTTATACCTGTGTTTTCTGTCTGTCTGTTGCCAGTTCGTCTTGTTTGTTCAAGCCTACCAGCATTTTGTCTCAGCTCCAGTTTTTCCCTAGTATCTCTTTTTCCTCATCCTCCTGGTTTTTGACCCTTGCCTGTCCTGAACCTGTACCCGCCCACCTGACCACTCTGCCTGCCCCTGAGCCTGCCTGCCGTCCTGGCCTCTACTCTGGATTATCAACACCTCCCTGCCTTTACCTGTCGTCTACCTGCCCCTGTTGTCACAATAAACACTGTTACTTCACACAGTCTGCACTTGGGTCTTACCTTAATTCCCGATAATATCATGGAATAAAATAGAAAATGATAGTTTCCCCCAATGTTGCTGTGTTAAACAACTAATGGCTTTTTCTCAAATGAATTGATGATCATGTACTTCAGTTGTAACTGGTTCTGTTGTGCTCACTTTTTACAGTTGATAGACAACTTTAGCTGTTGCAGACATGGACTATCCTCTATTTTTACCAAAAGCCTGTAGAGAAATCCAAACCTCGCTGGCCCTGCAGCATGCGCTCATTCGTCGTTATGCTCTGTTTTGCTATAAAAAAAAATTCTGCCTGTCTCCAGTCATGTCAAATTATGTAGAATTGCAGGAAATGTGTTAATAAAAGGCTATTTTGGGGAACGCAAATAAGATGATAGATTCCTGCAGTGCTTTTGTTATAATTGATATATATTTTCACCACTACCCTTGTCCGCGGTGGTCTTTGAACCCACAACTTTCTAGCTACTTTGCCATCTAATAAAATGAAGAACGGTTTCTAAAACTGCATATCAAAAGCTCTGGTCTGTCCTAGGAGTGAAGGTAAATGGTAGGCATATTCTCTGCTATCCACTTGATGTTTTCATTATTATTTGGGGTATAGGGGAGGGTCACTTTTTTTATCATTAAGGGAGGGTATAAATGTATTTTACTGAAGGAAGGACCATCCATTTTCTTTTCAGAGAGGTCCGATTTTCTCCAAGTATCGTCATTATATATAACGTACAGTCCCTAACTAGCATGTAAATACATTGTTATTAAGTAATAAGGACAGATATTGATAAGTTGGACTGACTTCCTGTTTAAGAGGTATTACCTTGTTGTGAAGGTGCCACGTCTGATAGTCTCCTTCTGTACATTTCCTGTTGAAGATGGACTTGTAGTCTATCTTGATAAGCTGCCACTCAGACCTATGGCTGAAATGTCCAAAAAACCTTGAGAAACCAAAGGATGGATACATAAGTTAATATAACTCGACAAGGGTTGTCAGCGCTACAAGGTTTCACCAATGGGGCATTCAGTCCTAAGCTAACAGACTGACAACCCTTATGAATCAAATATTTTCTCCCATTTAAAAGTCTGCTAATAAAGATGAGACATCAGCAATCGTTGAATTAAAATTCCTCCCCATCCCCTCATATCTTCCCTCCAAGAGGATCATGGTTCCCAAGAGAACAAGATGGAGAGACACATTATGTCATCCATCTCATCCCTCCATCCCCTTCCCTTTCACCAAAAGGAACAGAGTCCCAAAACAATGGAAGACAGAAAGATTAAACACGTCCTCCCTCCTTTTCTCCATCTCTCTAAGACTTCCTATGGAGGACAAAGGAACGTCATCCCCCCATCTCTAGATCATTCATCACTGCAAGTCATCCCTCGATTACTCTATTGTCCAGACTCACGTCATGATCTGGTTCTCTGTCCCTGCCTCCACCAGCATCCCGTCCACGAACAGAGGAACCAAGGAGAAGCTGTGTCTGGTCCACTGACGCCCTTCATCAAAACTGATTCTGTAACAGAGTAACACAATAACACATTGAATGAATCCCAAATGGCACCCAGGGTCTACAGGCCTCTGGTCTAAAGTAGTGAAGCCTACTAGGAAAAAGGGTGTCATTTGGGCTGCAACCATTCACATCTCAGACTGGCGGTAACAAGAAGGTCAATATTTATCATTCTGACTTGGAGTGCTGATCTAGGATCAGTTTTACCTTTTAGATCATATTGAATGAGATTATACGGGACCGGTGGGATCTGATCCTGGATTAGTATTACTACTCTGAATTCTAGCCCTGATGCTCTCAGGGTGACGCTCTCTCAAGATCAGTGGAGTGAATATTCTCCATAGACAGTCACCTGGCTGAATCTCAGGTTGTATCTAATTGACTACAATTAGTACACGTTCTGCTGAATAGAAGAAGAATAAAACAACAGAACTGTGTTTGACTATCAAAGCATGGAGGCATAACAACTTGAAGAGAAAACTCAAAGTCTTGAGTTTACTGACAGTCTACAGTGACGGTGATGTAGAAGAAAAAACACAACACACAAAACAAACCAGAATAGAACCGTTTCATGTTCTAACGACTACAAAACAGGGGCGGAGAGGTGTGGGGAGACAAATAAAAATAAACAAAAAGAGAATGGGTAACTTTCATCCGCTGGGCCTGTTCTCTATTGATTCTGACATCTCATCAACATCACTTCAGATGTGAGAACACTAGAGTACTGTGTGTGACAAGGTTGGGAACAACACTCAACAAGGCAGACTCTTGCACTAGGATACAAGAAGCAGCAGCCCCCTTGTTGCAGCTTCCATCCCAACCTCCATGGGCCAGCATGCCTTCATCTGGTTAAACGTTCAGACAACAGACAAACTATTGATACACATCTATTAGGAGGACACCAGGGCCAGGAAATGTTCTGTTACCCCTAGCTCTGAAGAGCGAAAGAGAGAGAGACACGATTGGTTTCTACAGCGCTTGCCTGGGTTCAAATAGTATTTATCTTTCAAATACTTTAGTTGCCATTACCTAGCCTAACGGATCCAATGGAATTGGCCCAAAAGCGCAACCCCCACCCACCTGGCCCTCTAGACAATTAAATGTCTCAATTAAACACTGAAATAAAAAAAATACTATTGAACCCTAGTCTGCTATGTAGAATTCAACAGTGTTCCTTTCCTCCACTAGTGCACTTAAATCATCTAGGAGACACAACCAGGAAGGAAGGAATCCTCCACACTTGACTGGTGCTAAAAGTAATTTCTAAATGTTTTCCTAAAGTGATATTAAGAAGAAGAGAGATGTGGTTTCAGTTGAGTTGGTCTTCACTGAGGCAAAACGTGGTCGCTCCAATTTAGAATAAGAAGGTCAGTGTTATAGTACTAAAAGGGGGACTTTGTGAAGAAAAACACTTTCCCCCCATTCAGATTTTTGACAACATGTTTGCATCTTTATTGCATACGTTTAATCATATATAAAGTGAAATTAAAACAGTTTTCTTTCCATCAATAGAAGTACTAACATGTTACAACCAGTTATCAGATATACAAACACTGAACTAGATTTTAACCTACTGTAAATGCCTAGTGGGGACGGTTGGTTGTTTCACAGCAACAAGGGCCCCTCCTTTATCCAGAAACCAGACATTGTGTTCCTCCTCGAATATCTGAAACAGGACACACAGCCCATTCAATATAATATATGATTTACACACAGTTACCATTTGTACACATCTAGCTGAACACTGAGAGTTTCATAACACCTCAAGATCAAAAGGCAGAACCAGCTGTCCCAAAAAATATATTTTACAAACTACAACATTCAAATATATGATTAGAATAACTTAGATTTTACCCCCAAATTCAGTCCAAACTCACATGTCTCCAGTTGTTACCAGCATCAGATGAGATGAACATTCCAACATTATTGTACGACAGCTCAGACCCAATATTCCCTGTGATAAAAATGGAACAAAGCATTAGTTAAATATTCAAATGATGCTGAAAATATGAAGATGGTGTAAATTACAATGAAGAATAGATGCAGAGAGGAGAAGAACAACCATTCATGATTGGATGGATATTGCACAGTTTTTCTTAAGCAATGATGTAACATTTTAAAATGCAGACCACACTATTTGCCTAGAGAGTTTTCAGCTATACACTCGTGGCTGTTTATTTACCACCACAGATAGATGCTGGCACTAAGACCGCACTCAGTCAACTGTTTAACGAAATCAGCGAACAAGAAACCACTCAACCAGAGGCGGCGCTCCTAGTGGCCGCAGACTTTAATGCAGAGAAACTTAAATCAGTTCTACTTAATTTCTATCAACATGTTAAATGTGCAACCAGCGGGAAAACATTCTAGATCACCTGTACTCTACACACAGAGACGCGTACAAAGCTCTCCCTCGCCCTCCATTTGGTAAATCCAACCACAATTCTATCCTCCTGATTCCTGTTTACAAGCAAAAAATAAAGCAGGAAGCACCAGTGACTCGGTCTGTAAAAAAGTGGTCAGATGAACCAGATGCTAAGCTACAGGACTGTTTTGCTATCACAGACTGGAACATGTTTCGGGATTATTCCGATGGCATTGAGGAGTACACCACATCGGTCACTGGCTTTATCAATAGGTGCATCGAGGACGTCGTCCCCACAGTGACTGTACGTACATACCCCAACCAGAAGCCATGGATTACAGGCAACATTCGCACTGAGCTAAAGGCTAGAGCTGCCGCTTTCAAGGTGCGGGACTCTAACTCGGAAACTTACAAGAAATCCTGCTATGCCATGCGACGAACCATCAAACAGGAAAAGCGTCAATACAGGGCTAAGATTGAATCGTACTACACCGGCTCTGACACTAGTTTTATGTGGCAGGGCTTGCATACTATTACAGACTACAAAGGGAAGCACAGCCGCAAGCTGCAGAGTGACACGAGCCTACCAGGTGAGCTAAATCACTGTTATGCTCGCTTCGAGGCAAGCAACACTGACACATGCATGAGCGCCTCAGCTGTTCCGGACGACTGTGAGATCACGCTCTCTGTAGCCGACGTGAGTCAGACCTTTAAACAGGTCCACAATCACAAGGCTGCGCGGCCAAATGGATTACCAGGACGTGTGCTCCGGGAATGTGCTGACCAACTGGCAGGTATCTTCACTGACATTTTCAACATGTCCCTGATTGAGTCTGTAATACCAACATGTTTCAAGCAGACCACCATAGTCCCTGTGCCCAAGAACACGAAGGCAACTTGCCTAAATGACTACAGACCCGTAGCACTCATGTCCGTAACCACGAAGTGCTTTGAAAGGCTGGTAATGGCTCACATCAACACCATCATCCCAGCAACCCTAGAACCACTCCAATTAGCATACCACCCTAAAAGATCAGATGATGCAATCTCTATTGCACTCCACAATGCTCTTTCCCACCTGGAAAAAAGGAACACCTACGTGAGAATGCTATTCATTGACTACAGCTCAGCGTTCAACATCATACTACTTTCATAGCTCATCACTAAGCTAAGGATCCTGGGACTAAACACCTCCCTCTGCAACTGGATCCTGGACTTCCTGACGGGCCACCCCCAAGTGGTGAGGGTAGGTAGCAACACATCTGCCACGCTGATCCTCAACCGTGGAGACCTTCAGGGGTGCGTGCTGAGTCCCCTCTTGTACCTCCTGCTCACCCATGACTGCGTGGCCAGGCACAACTCCAACACCATCATTACGTTTGCAGACGACACAACAGTGGTAGGCCTGATCACCGACAACGACGGGACAGCCTATAGGGAGGACGTCAGAGACCTGGCCAGGTGGTGCCAGAATAACAACCTATCCCTCAACGTAACCAAGAGTAAGGAGATGATTGTAGACTACAGGAAAAGGAGGACCGAGCACACCCCCATTCTCATCGACTGGGCTGTAGTGCAGCAGGTTGAGAGCTTCAATTTCCTTGGTGTACACATCACCAACAAACTATAATGGTCCAAACACACCAAGACAGTCGTGAAGAGGGCATGACAAAGCCTATTCCCCCTCAGTAAACTAAAAAGATTTGCATGGGTCCTCAGATCCTCAAAAGGTTCTACAGCTGCAACATCGAGCGTACCCTCTCTGCATCACAGCCTGGTATGGCAACTGTTCGGCCTCCGACCTCAAGGCACTACAGAGGGTAGTGCACACGGCCCAGTACATCACTGGGGCTAAGCTGCCTGCCATCCAGGACCTCTACACAAGGAGGTGTCAGGCCCTAAAAATTGTCAAAGACCCCAGCCACCCCAGTCATAGACTGTTTCCTCTACTACCGCATGGCAAGCGGTACTGGAGTGCCAAGTCTAGGACAAAAAGGCTTCTCAACAGTTTTTACCCCCAAGCCGTAAGACTCCTGAACAGGTAATCAAATGGCTACCCGGACTATTTGCATTGTGTGCCCCCCAACCCCTCTTTTACGTTGCTGCTACTCTCTGTTTATCATATATGCATATCATGTATGCATAGTCACTTTAACCATACATTCATGCACATACTACCTCAATTAGCCTGACTAACACGGTGTGTGTGTGTGTGTGTGTGTGTGTGTGTGTGTGTGTGTGTGTGTGTGTGTGTGTGTGTGTGTGTGTGTGTGTGTGTGTGTGAGGGCGCCGGGGCGAGTGATGACCTGGGCCAAAGCAGAGGGTTGTGTAGAGCTACCCGAACACACACTCACACACAAACATAATCTGCTGTGTCATGTGTCCTCAGTCTGCACTGGCCCACTTAAATAAACAGAGTGACTTTGCATCACCAAAATGTCTGTGAGTAAGGACAACATCTGAAGTGCTACAGTTTGTCTATCAGTAATGTTAGGGATTGGATAATCATCATAATATTCACAATCAAATGGAAATTTCAGCACTAACTGGAAATGATAGACAGCTATTCTCCTTTTGTACCATTACCTACATTGAATAGATGTCTTTCTATTCAGTCAAGTGAATTTCCACATAAGTGGACAATAAGGTAATCTAATCTAATCTAATCTATCAAATGTTCATTCTGTATTCTCTCACCTGTGGCCACTATGATTCCCGGTGCTGAGGCCTTGGTTGATATGCTGCCTGACAGGTAGGGGTTTTCAGACGTCTGCAGTTGGAGATGGAGCGAACAGAAGGGCTGAGAAATGACAGAGAGTCCATTATATTTGACGAAGTCATTATACACTTATACACTGGTCAATCAAATCCCCAATGTTACATAGAACACTAAAGGACCTTTAAAGGTGCACAAAGCATATGCTTTTTTATTTCAAGAGAAGGTCCTTGAGATAAGGAAAAGAAAAGCTGCCATGCTGTCTTTATCAAGCTTTCATCTCAGAAAGCCTGAAGATAATGCCTAATAGAATCCTTTTGATTCTGAAGTCTTCCAGTGAGTTACATTTACACCAAATGCTAATAACAATGCTAACATAGGCAGTTAACTATACAAAGAAAAACTATATTTTGTGACCAAAACAAAACATGCTGCCTCTCCATAGTTTGTCTTAATTGTCGTTATCAGTCATTAATACAGGGAGGGTCTATACATAAAATCATCAAGTCAAGGGAGAGAAGTAGAGAGAGGGAGACACAGCTACATATGAGCTCTCACTTTTTTAAACATGTTTTTTACAAAAAAGGTAGATTTGGAGATAGACAAACTTGGATGTTTCGTCAGGGACTGTTACGGATACAGTTATCCTGTGTGTGTGTGTATCCTGTGTGTGTGTTTCTTTTCTCTCCTTCTCCCCTCACAGGTGAAAATCATCACTCCCCAATCAGTCAATCATCAATCAGAAGACACACCTCCTCCTGTTTCCTACCCTATCACAGTTCCTTTCCCTTGGTTTAAAAACCCCATCATTTGTTTGCTCTAGAGCTCAATCGCTCTGTAAATTCCATGTCTGTAGGACTCTGTGTTTCACTCTCGCTTTGTGTCGTAACCTCTCTTGTGTTGGAGCACCCCATAGCACTTTGTCATCACCTGTGAGTATTGTTTTTGGTTATGGTGTTTGTTGCTGGTGGGAAAAGAGGGAAACCAAGACAAGTCGCCCATGGGCATACACTACCCGTAGGTGAACTTTGTTAAATACACTAGTTAGAACTGGGCGGACCACCCACTGTATTTTTGGTTAGTTAGTTAGCTGTTGTTAAAGTAGGCTTGTCTAGCTTAGGGGTGTTTTTGTATATTTATTGTTTCTTTCCTTGGGTCCAGCTCAGCCCCTTTTCCTGCTCCCCCCATTACCGTGTGTTTTATAAATAAACTTTGAGTTTGACGGTAGATTTCAGTTGTCTTGGTTATTTCGTTCACACTTTTACTTTGTCACAATTATAATTTGCATGAGTTATGTTACGGGTCTCATTACCATCCCCCCCTAGACTGTCGGGCCAAAAGGGATTCGTAACAGGGACATATACAGGATGCTGCCCTCCACAGCATAACCTTCACTCCCGAGTCAAAACTCCAAACCTAGAACCTTGTTTTGCACCAAATTTCCTGGAAGGGTTACTACGACCAAGGATTCATTTTCCCAAGCTATACAGAGAGTGCCCTGGCAAACAAACAGCAGAGACCTGACGACTCCATCCGCCCTGGGACTGAGACCAGATACAGCTTCAATTAGCACGGATGTGTGAGTGAGAGGTGTCGAAGCCTTCGAGCCCAATAAATGGCAGGAGTCTCAGTTTACCCCGCCCAAATTCCGAAGCCTTTGACGCCCCTCTCGCTGTTCAGAGACCATCCCACTGGCATTTTCTACAAGAGATCCGCCTACAGAAATAAAATATTCTCCCAAGTGGGTGTAACACCTACTCCCATTGCCTGCTGCACTGCTGCTTGGATTCTTTCTGGCAATCTGTTCACTGTCTGCCCTGGCCTGTGTCCCCTGTCTGGTACAGGTACCCCCGCCATACACGTACTGTTGGGGCGAGTGACTTTACAATAGCTTTTTCTTCTGCATTTTGGTATTTGCCTCATGACTCCTGCACGCTTTGTTGACTATGAACGTTCTTGTTTGCCCAACCGTGGGACAGACTGTTTGTTGCCACACTCGGGACTCTGACTGTCTATTGGTTACAGACTTTTGGCCTCCCATCCTATTCTGAGCACCTCTCGCCGGCTTTGTGTTCATGTTATTTGATTGAAATTGCTGTACAATATGATCTTGTTGCCATCTAATGCTCATTCAAATGTTATAAATAAACGCTGCAGAGCTCTCCCTGTCCTCTGCCGTGCCTTGATTGTATTACTACTGCTGATATCTGGAAACGTGCGCTGTTGCTAGCCCCAATTCTGACTTGTGCGCCGATATCTGCTTCACTGATTTCTGCTCTCGTAAAAGCCTGTGTTTTCTGCACATTAACACTAGAAGCTTACTACCTAAAATGGCTCAATTGAAAGTATGGATTCACAGCTCCAATCCAGATGTGTTGGTCATTACTGAGACGTGGTTAAGGAAGAGTGTTTTGAATACTGATGTTATCCTTTCTGGTTAAGACCTTTTTGCAGGCAAGACAGATCTTCCAAAGGTCGGGGAGTGGATATCTTTACCAAGGATCACCTTCAGTGCCTGGTTGTCTCCACCAAGTCTGTCCCCAAACAATTTCAATTGCTGGTTTTAAGCATTAATAGCTCTTTGTTGACTGTCATCGTCCTCCATCAGCTCTGGCCTGTACCTACCTGCCTTAAACTCTCTCCTGGCCCCTTACACGAAGTCTGTATTTGTCCTGCTAGGTGACCTAAACTGGGACATGCTTAAATCACCTGACCAAGGCCTAAAGCAATGGGGAGCGGCAAATCTTTCTCAGATTATTACCAATCCCACAGGGTATGACTCCAAATACACAGAAAAGGCTACTCTCATCGACGTTATCCTCACAAATAATAAAGATAGGTATCAGTCTGCTGTTTTCTGTAATGATCTTAGTGATAACTGTTTTTACAGCCAGTGTTCATAAAGGCTGCTTAGTGAAATGACCTGTGCTGATTTGTTATAGCTGCTTGCTAAAAAGCAGGTATAACAGAACTGATATTGCAGGTGAAACCCTGAGGAAAATCAAAACAGGAAGTGGCTTCTATTTTGAAAACTCCATGTTCCATAGCCTCCCTTTGGATTTAAAGGGATATGACCCAGATTCATTTTCCGATCGCTTCCTC
This sequence comes from Oncorhynchus kisutch, assembly GCF_002021735.2. NCBI lineage: Eukaryota > Metazoa > Chordata > Actinopteri > Salmoniformes > Salmonidae > Oncorhynchus > Oncorhynchus kisutch. Next base: position 47,333,553 of record NC_034193.2, read on the forward strand.
AAGGTGTCAACAGTCTTCAGACATAGTTTCAGGCTTTTATTTTGAAAAATGAGCCAGAACGATAACATCACTTCAAGTGGTCACATGAGTTTTGCTCGCGCAACAGAGTTTTGATAGGTATTGCTTTTCCCTCTCCTACTGTGAAAGACATTTGACGTTGATATATTATCGATTATATATTTTAAAAACAACCTGAGGATTGATTATAAAAAAACATTTTACATGTTTCTGTGGACATTAAGGAAACTATTTGGAATTTTCATCTGCGTCGTCGTGACCGCTATTTCCTGTGGATTTCTGAACATAACGCGACAAACAAACGGAGGTATTTTGGATATAAAATCATCTTTACGGAACAAAAGGAACATTTTGTTGGGTAACTGGGAGTCTCGTGAGTGAAAACATCCAAAGATCATCAAAGGTAAATGGTTAATTTGATTGCTTTTCTGATTTTCGTGACCAAGCTTCCTGATGTATACTTAGTGTACTTAATATTTTGTTGTGGATCGATAAACTTACACAAACACTTGGATTGCTTTCGCTGTAAATCATAATTTCAAAATCTGACACGACAGGTGGATTAACAAAAGGCTAAACTGTGTTTTCCTATATTGCACTTGTGATTTCATGAAAAAATATTTATTGAATGTAGCGCTATGCTATTCAGCGGTTGGTGAAGACACTTATCCCGTTAGTGGAATTGCAGCCATAACAAGTTAACAAACACACCCCCGTAAAGAAAATTTGAATTAAAAACAGTGATCTTGCAGAGTTACTCCACCTCAAGAATTACATTTGGTGAAAGGCTGACAGGCTCATGTTCAGCTAAATGATAAATAAGTGCACTCTATCCGGAAGGCCAAAGTTGATTATTTTAAGCAACAGTTCTCTCTCTGGGTCTAAGAGGTTCTGGAAAACAGTTAAAGACCTGGAGAATAAACTCTGCTCCTCACAGCTTCCTTGTCCGTTAATGTTGATGTGGCTGTTACTGACAAGAAGCACATACAGTGCCTTGCGAAAGTATTCGGCCCCCTTGAACTTTGCGACCTTTTGCCACATTTCAGGCTTCAAATATAAAGATATAAAACTGTATTTTTTTGTGAAGAATCAACAACAAGTGGGACACAATCATGAAGTGGAACGACATTTATTGGATATTTCAAACTCTTTTAACAAATCAAAAACTGAAAAATTGGGCGTGCAAAATTATTCAGCCCCCTTTAAGTTAATACTTTGTAGCGCCACCTTTTGCTGCGATTACAGCTGTAAGTCGCTTGGGGTATGTCTCTATCAGTTTTGCACATCGAGAGACTGAAATGTTTCCCCATTCCTCCTTGCAAAACAGCTCGAGCTCAGTGAGGTTGGATGGAGAGCATTTGTGAACAGCAGTTTTCAGTTCTTTCCACAGATTCTCGATTGGATTCAGGTATGGACTTTGACTTGGCCATTCTAACACCTGGATATGTTTATTTTTGAACCATTCCATTGTAGATTTTGCTTTATGTTTTGGATCATTGTCTTGTTGGAAGACAAATCTCCGTCCCAGTCTCAGGTCTTTTGCAGACTCCATCAGGTTTTCTTCCAGAATGGTCCTGTATTTGGCTCCATCCATCTTCCCATCAATTTTAACCATCTTCCCTGTCCCTGCTGAAGAAAAGCAGGCCCAAACCATGATGCTACCACCACCATGTTTGACAGTGGGGATGATGTGTTCAGGGTGATGAGCTGTGTTGCTTTTACGCCAAACATAACGTTTTGCATTGTTGCCAAAAAGTTCAATTTTGGTTTCATCTGACCAGAGCACCTTCTTCCACATGTTTGGTGTGTCTCCCAGGTGGCTTGTGGCAAACTTTAAACGACACTTTTTATGGATATCTTTAAGAAATGTCTTTCTTCTTGCCACTCTTCCATAAAGGCCAGATTTGTGCAATATACGACTGATTGTTGTCCTATGGACAGAGTCTCCCACCTCAGCTGTAGATCTCTGCAGTTCATCCAGAGTGATCATGGGCCTCTTGGCTGCATCTCTGATCAGTCTTCTCCTTGTATGAGCTGAAAGTTTAGAGGGACGGCCAGGTCTTGGTAGATTTGCAGTGGTCTGATACTCCTTCCATTTCAATATTATCGCTTGCACAGTGCTCCTTGGGATGTTTAAAGCTTGGGAAATCTTTTTGTATCCAAATCCGTCTTTAAACTTCTTCACAACAGTATCTCGGGCCTGCCTGGTGTGTTCCTTCTTCTTCATGATGCTCTCTGCGCTTTTAACGGACCTCTGAGACTATCACAGTGCAGGTGCATTTATACGGAGACTTGATTACACACAGGTGGATTGTATTTATCATCATTAGTCATTTAGGTCAACATTGGATCATTCAGAGATCCTCACTGAACTTCTGGAGAGAGTTTGCTGCACTGAAAGTACAGGGGCTGAATAATTTTGCACGCCCAATTTTTCAGTTTTTGATTTGTTAAAAAAGTTTGAAATATCCAATAAATGTCGTTCCACTTCATGATTGTGTCCCACTTGTTGTTGATTCTTCACAAAAAAATACAGTTTTATATCTTTATGTTTGAAGCTTGAAATGTGGCAAAAGGTCGCAAAGTTCAAGGGGGCCGAATACTTTTGCAAGGCACTGTAGCTCTTTAATCACCACTTCATTAATGCAGGATTCCTATTTGACTCAGCCATGCTGTCACGTTCTGACCTTTATTTCCTTTGTTTTGTCTTTATTTAGTATGGTCAGGGCGTGAGTTGGGGTGGGCAGTCTGTTTGTTTTTCTATGTTTGGTTTCTGTTTCGGCCTAGTATGGTTCTCAATCAGAGGCAGGTGTCGTTAGTTGTCTCTGAGAATCATACTTAGGTAGCCTGGGTTTCACTGTTGGTTTGTGGGTGTTTGTCGCCACACGGTACTGTGTTGTAGATTTTGTAGATTTCACGTTGTTTATTGTTTTTGTTCGAGTGTTCATTTTGTCTTTATTAAAATATTGTCATGAACACTTACCACGCTGCATCTTGGCCCGATCCTTACTCCTCTTCAGATGAAGAGGAGATCTGCCGTTACACATGCCTCCTTGCCCATTCGACATTTCCACATATCCCACCCCTTCTAAGACGACTAGCGCCAATAGTCCTCCCTCTTTTTCCCCTGCCCCACTACAATGTTTCTCCCTGAAGGCAGTCACTGAGTCCAAGGTGCAAAAGGAGCTCCTTAAACTTGACCCCCAAAAATAATCTGGGTCAGATGGTTTAGACCCTTTCATTTTTTAAGGTTGCTATCCCTATCATCACCAAGGCTATCTTTGACCTTTTTTTCCTGTCTCTCCTCTCTGGGGAGGTTCCCATTGTTTGGAAGGCAGCCACGGTGCGTCTTTACTTTTTTCAATTTTGCCCTGTTTATCAAGTGTTGTTAAAAACTTGTCAATAATCAACTGACTGTCTTTCTTGATGTCTATAGTATTCTCTCGGGTATGCAATCTGGTTTCCGCTCAGGTTATGGATGTGTCACTGTAACCTTAAAGGTCCTCAATGATGTCACTATTGCCCTTGAGTCTAAGCAATGCTGTGCTGCTATTTTTATTGACTTGGCCAAAGCTTTTCATACGGTAGACCCTTCCATTCTTGGTTTGCTAACTACCTCAAAGAGTGCAGTGTATAAAGTCAAAACATCTGCGGTCTCAGCCACTGCCTGTCACCAAGGGAGTACCCCAAGGCTCGATCCTAGAACCCACGCTCTTCTCAATTTATAATAACAACATAGCTCAGGCAGTAGGAAGCTCTCTCATCCACTTATATGCAGATGATAGTCTTATACTCAGCTGACCCTTCCCTGGATTTTGTGTAACACTCTACACAAAGCTTTCGCTAACATTAACCTTGTTCTGAACACCTCCAAAACAAAGGTAATGAGGTTTGGTAAGAAGGATGCCCCTCTCCCCACAGGTGTGATTATTACCTCTGAGGGTTTAGAGCTTGAGGTAGTCACCTCATAGAAGTACTAGACGGTACACTGTACTTCTCTCAGCACATATCAAAGCTGCAGGCTAAAGTTAAACCTAGACTTGGTTTCCTCTATCGTAATCGTTCCTCTTTCACCCCAAATTCAAACTAACCGTGATTCAGATGACCATCCTACCCATGCTAGATTACAGGGATGTAATTTATAGATCGGCAGGTAAGGGTGGTCTCGAGCGGCTAGATGCTCTTTACCATTCGGCCATCATATTTGCCACCAATACTCCTTATAGGACACATCACTGCACTCTATACTTCTCTGTAAACTGGTCATCTATGTATACCCGTCACAAGACTTACTGGTTGATGCTTATTTATAAAACCCTCTTATGCCTCACCCCCCTATCTGATATATTTACTGCAGCCCTCATCCTCCACATACAACCCGCGTTCTGCCAGTCACATTCTGTTAAAGGTCCCCAAAGCGCACATATCCAGGTCGCTTGTCTTTTCAGTTCGCTGCGACTGGAATGAGCGGCAACAAACACACAAACTGGACAGCTTTATCTCAATCTCTTCATTCAAAGACTCAATCATGGACACATTTACTGACAGTTGTGGCTGCTTTGCGTGATGTATTGTTCTCTACCTTCTTGCCCTTTGTGCTGTTGTCTGTGCCCAATAATGTTTGTACCATGTTTTGTGCTGCAACCATGTAGTGCTGCTGCCATGTTGTGTTGCTACTGTCATGACGTTGCCATCTTTGGGTACAGAAAGCCCCATCCCCCTCCCCTTGTCTCCTACACCCAGGCTACTGTGGTCAGAGAGAGGTCGTAAATTCCTGGAGGAGATGATCTCCTCATGGCCACAGTATAGAGAGAGTGAATTTTCATAGAGAACAAAGAATTTGCAAATAAATTCATAAATCTTACAATGTGATTTTCTGGATTTTTTTTGTCATTTTGTCTGTCATAGTTGAAGTGTACCTATGATGAAAATTACAGGCCTCTCTCATGGGAGAACTTGGGAGAACTTGCACAATTGGTGGCTGACTAAATACTTTTTTGCCCCACTGTATATTGATTGCAATTGTTCACGAATGAGTGAGCATTCATGTGCAAAGGATTAGCATTTCAATTGTTATAATTATCAACTGTGTGTTGTCTTATCGCAGTCGACCCCCACTTCCCTTTTGTACAACAAGCCGCCATGCCGGTTTAGCCCACTAGGGCACATTCCCCTATCATTTCTTGTAATCATATTTACTTTATTTGTTTGTGCACTTCTGTGATTGTTTAATTAGTTAATAAATAAATGATTTAAGACAATTGATGTATGGATGACTCATAGTGAAGACTGGGTTTGTGCAGATAACAAAAATGTATGACGTTTGGAATGAGACTAACTTGAGGTAAAGAAGAATTCATTAATCAGAAGACTATTGATCAGATATGAAAATATCTGAAGTTATATTCGGAAAATTATAACTTTAATCTGAATATTTCCTTGGTGCCCCGACTTCCTAGTTCATTACAGTTACATGATTAATCTGTTGAATCGCATAATACTAATTACAGAGAATCTTTGATAAAGAAAACTAAGTCTTCATTTAATGACAGTAAAGACACGACACTACCATGTTGTCATGTTGTGTTGCTACCATCCTGTGTTGTCATGTTGTGTTGTGGTCTTATGTTTCTCTTTATGTAGTGTAGTATTGTCTCTGGTCGTGATGTGTGTTTTGTCCTTTTTTTTTATATTCCTTTTTCCCCCAGCCCCCGTCATTGTAAATAATCATTTGTTATTTAACTGACCTATCCTAGTTAAATAAAGGGTAAATAAAAAAATACAAATAATTTAAAAAGTCTCAGGGGTGAGCCGACAACAAAAGTCAATTGTATCTGTTCACAGTGCCCCCCCCCCCCCCCCCCACAAAAAAAATTGCTCTTTCATCTTTGCTAATTCATAGTATGACATTGCTGTAAGGACACCAAGGGAAACAGGATTTAACAGGGTAATCAAATTGAATCTGTAATTAAAATATTACGTAAATGCACAATCGTATTCAACCTGTAGCTCACTCAGCGCACGGTGTGCAGCCCCCACAATTGCCTCCCTATGCTTTTAATAAACAGTATGAACTCTACTGCTAATGTCTCAAAATTATTTCTCTACATAGTTATCCTTTACAGTCGCCTCATGTGGGATAAAAGGAAAGATAGGTCACCTAAATGAATAAGAACTGTAAATAACAAGGAGTGTGTCTTGATATCATAGCTTAAATGTGATTATGTAAAGTAATTCCCCAACCACTAAGATGAGTAAGCAAACTTCCTTGAGCCTGTGATGTAACACGACTGTTATCATTGATGTACATAACTTGAAGGGAGCTGAACACATATTCCAGGACTAAAATAAACTTTGAATGGAGATTATCTTTTGAGTATGCTTATTTAACTCCTGAACTAGGCTTAACCTGGGTCTGGGAAAGCACCTCAAAGAGTTCAGGCAGTCTTAGATCATGATTGATTACCACAGCGATGAGCCGTTACATCAGTATAACTCACCAGTATACAGTGGATGTCGTTGCCAGCCAGGTCTGTCGCCGGGGCCTGCAGTAACCTCCAATCACGGCCCTTGTTGTAGGTGATGTAGGACTTCACCTGGTTGTCTAGCCTCCTGTTTGCAATCAGCATGCCTTTGATACCTGCTACCTAGGGGGAAATAGAGAACAAAATCTAAAACAGACACCTAAACTAGCCAATCCAACCACTAAAACAGATCACATATTTTTATTTTGGGGCACTAAACAGTACCCAAAATGCACCCTGACAGACATAACTGCGGGAAGTAGGGGTGCTGAGGGTGCTGCAACACCCCCTGAATTTTTATTTATTTAAATTTTAATACAAATATATCTACTACCGGGCAAACGTTTGAGAACACCTACTCATTCAAGGGTTTTCAAGACATCAAAACTATGAAATAACCCATAAGGAATCATGTAGTAACCAAAAAAGTGTTAAACAAATAAAATATATTCTTCAAATAGCCACCTGTTGCCTTGATGACAGCTTTGCACAATCTTGGTATTCTCTCAACCAGCTTCACCTGGAATACTTTTCCAACAGTCTTGAAGGAGTTCCCACATATGCTGAGCACTTGATGGCTGCTTTTCCTTTACTCTGCAGTCTGACTCATCCCAAACCATCTAAATTTGGTTGAGGTCGGGGGATTGTGCACTCCATCACACTCCTTCTTGGTAAAGAATAGCCTTTACACAGCCTGGATGTGTGTTGGGTCATTGTCCTGTTGAAAAACAAATGATAGTCCCACTAAGCCTACTAAATTGTAATTATTTTGCCACTATGGCCTATTTATTGCCTTACCTCCCTAATCTCACTACATTTGCACACACTGTATATATATTTTTCTATTGTGTTATTTACTGTACGTTTGTTTATCCCATGTAAATGAGAACTTGTTCTCAACTGGCCTACCTGGTAAAATAAAGGTGAAATAAATTTTTTACTTAAAAGCCCAAACCAGATAGGATGGTGTATTGCTGCAGAATGCTGTGGTAGCCACACTGGTTAAGTGAGCCTTGAATTCTAAATAAATCACAGACCGTGGCACCATAACACCTCCTCCTCCATGCTTAATGGATGGAAATACACATGCAGAGATCATCCGTTCACACACACCGCGTCTCACAAAGACACGGCGGTTGGAACCAAAAATATCCAATTTGGACTCCAGACCAAAGGACAAATTTCCACCGGTCTAATGTCCGTTGCTTGTGTTTCTTTGGGCCAAGCAAGTCTCTTCTTCTTATTGGTGTCCTTTAGTAGTGGTTTCATTGCAGAAATTCAACCATGATGGCCTGATTCTCATAGTCTCCTCTGAACTGTTGATGTTGAGATGTGTCTGTTACTTGAACTCTGAAACATTTATTTGGGCTGCAATTTCTAAGGCTGGTACCTCTAGTGAAATGATCCTCTGCATTCCATATGTGCAATTTCATAGTTTTGATTTTGTCACTATTATTCTAAAATGTAGAAAATAGTAGAAATAAAGAAAAACCCTTGAATGAGTAGACTTTTGACCGGTAGTGTATATATGCTGTATATATATCAAATTACATTTTTCCACAAAAGTAGTGTACTGGTCCTTTACTAGTCCTGTATTAGCGGGCTGCTACAGCTGTCTGTAGCGTGGGCAAAAATAATCCCCGCAACCCCACAGTCAACAAAAAGTTCTCAGCACCCCAAACCCCAAACATCTTCCCGCGGCTATTCTGACAGACATCAGACTGGTCACAAAACCAGTCTCCTTTAATTATCTCCCTTTAATTGCGTCCCCATCAACTGCCCACCACTGTTGTGACAACATTACCACGCTGGACGTTAAAACTGATAAACTGTCACATCCACGTGGCATCCACTCACAGAGAGAGAGAGAGAGAGAGAAGTCATGGCTCCTTGCCTCCTTAGTCAAACTGTCTTTCTACGATAACACATCCAGGATGGAAATGTGATTGGGGTAAACCTGACGACTGTGCTTTAAATAAGATACTGCAGCAGACATTGAGGACCCTCAGTCGTATCACCTTATCAGTATAAGTGGCACTAATAGGCGCCACGTTTGACATCGTCACCGAAAAACGGCCACCCGGGATTGACACAGCTAATGAGGCGGGATGGGGCCCCTCCCTCCCCTGACCAGACGTGTCAATCACAGCGGTAATTATTTGTCGTCGTCCCCACACCCATCCCTCTGTCACATCTTCCACCCACAGTCCCTACTTCCCTGCTGTAGAGAAGGACAGGGTCCCTGCTGAAGTGAAGGACAGGGACTGAGATCTCCATTCTGGTATAGCAACTTGTAGTCAGAGGTGTAATATCAAGGGAGTGTAGGCTGGTACTACAGTATTGATGGAGATATTACCTCTGTCAAGATATATCACAGTGGGAAAACAGGTGAGGTAGGGTACAAGGTAAAAAAAAAAAAACACTGTTGTCCACCTTGCCCCTGGCAACAGCAGAGTACAATTCCTGCAAGCTAATATTTTAACTAGGTACTAAATCAAAACGTTTACAGTACTAATAATGATAGCCATCAGTACATTACTATGATGATTATTGGCATCAATGTCTCATTGACTATAATAGTGATATCTAGTAATATGTATAGACCTATGTGTGGCTGTCATATGGTATTATTACATATGGACCTACAGGTAACTGCCAAAATAAAGGAAACACCTGAGTAAATGAGGGTTCTGGTGGCTCTGTTATGGTGTTGGGTGATTTTTCTTGGCATGGTTTAGGTCCACTCAACCCCTTAGAGGGCAAGGTAAATCCCAATAAATACACAGCCATTCTGAGGGATAAACTTCAACCTATGGTGAAGCAGATCTATCCCGGTGGGAGTGGTCTCTTGCAGGATAACAATGCCCCCGCCCACAGGACATGAGTGGTCACTGAATGGTTTGATGAGCATGAACATGATGTAAACCATATGTCATGGCCGTCTCAGTCACCAGATCTCAACGCAATTGAACACTTATGGGACATTCTGGAGCGGCGCCTGACATGCTGACCAGAACGGACACGTTGCGTGCGCGAGCAAGGCAAAATAAATGTAGAAATCCATGTTATTCAATTATTGCACCCAACTGCTCGCACGCGCCAACGAGTGTCTGCGATGCCAAGGGCTAAAATAAAACTCCTTTCTATTTCTGATGCAGATCGTGCTGAAAGTCCTGCCTCTCCCATATCCTCATTGGTTTTTAGAAGCAGGTACCCACATGCCATCTCCTCATTGGTTATACCCACGTGGGTGATTGAAATACAAAATGTTTAGCCGGTTGTTGTGGTAAAAGTGTAAATGCCAATCACCATATAAATTCAAAGATGATAAAGCCTGGAAGGAGGAAAGATGACTAGAAACGATTCGGTTGGCCGTTTTATGTGTGGATTAATTGTCGGAGACCTTGTGCATTTCAGGTAAAATAACAACTCAATGTTTAAATCCCAGGACAAATTAGCTAGCAACAGCAAGAAATTGGGGGAGGGGTTAAGAGGGTTGGCAGAGAGCTAATACATACACACCGCTAGGCTAACAGAAAGGAGCATCCTCATCATGACCATTGCACTACCTAAATCATCTAGCTACCCCTCCCTCCCTCCCTCCTACCACTCACTCATTCAAAAGCTATTTGTAGCTCTGACTAGGGAATCAGGTAGTTCATCACTGGGCTGTTAGGATGTTCTGTAATATTTCGTGTTGAAGTTCATACCTCTGGGAGATGGATTGAATGAAAAACCTAACACTAAATGGCTAAGTCGACTGGGAGTTAGAGAAAAACTTTTTGATTGAAGGGAAGATTGCCCAGATTGAATCCCACTGACACTCAAGTTACTCCTATTAGTCTAAATTAGGGGGGAAAGGGTTTTATTCCAGTGAATAATATAATTTATTTGTGAGAGAGAAAGACTGAGAAAGAGAAAGTGAGAGAATACTGACGAAATGCAATTCATTATTTGACAATCCAGGGAAAAGAGTAAAAGCCTGTTGCTTTCACTCAGTCTCTCTGTTCCCTGTTGAGCTCAAAGTACTTAGTGAATGATTCCTCTCTTAGTCTTTGAGCCCATTGGCCTTCTGAAGCCCAACACTCCAGGGTTTGTTTAAACAATACTTGGGACTACTACAAAGTACTTTGGTCAGAGTTATATCTAGTCTTTTTCAGAGGAACCAAGAGCAATAGTCTGCCTCTTCAGAAAAAAAGAAGATTAAAGTGAAACTTTACAGCGATACATAGAGCATAACTTCAGTTTATAACAGTTTGTGATTAGCACATGCATAAATACCCAGAGGGTTAAACTAGTTAAAACAACATCATACTGAATGGAAAACTGGATTGTTGTAACTTCAACCAGTTTTACCCACTGGCTGTGACCATTCATTTTAATACTAACTCTCTTTTTGTAAACCATTAACACACATGTTAGATTGAGCAGCAGCAGTAGTAATAACATTGTTCATGACTTCTGACTCTGAAGATCAGACCCATATCTCACTCCTCTACCTCCCTCCATCACACCTGGTGGGTGGGGGGGGGGGGGGGGGGGGGGGGGAGCCGCAATGAATGTTAATGACATCGGGACCTATTAACAAGGCTGCTACCAGTCCGGTTGTGTGCGCACACCCCCTCTCTCCAGACACACACACACACAAACACACTGTGGACACTTACCTCATACAGGTCCAGCATCTGGTTTCCCCCCAGGCCGCGGGTGGTCTTGACGTTCTCCATGGCCAGGGTGAAGAGGATGCCCTCGGTGTCGGAGAGGTACAGGTTGTACGTGTCATTCTGGTTCCACTCCTGCACTGCCGCGAAGACCTGGTGCTCGTCTGTGCTGACGATGTGTAGGTCCTGGTGACAGAGGATGGAGGGGTTGGAGAGGTTCGAGGATTCATTAAGAGATGATGGATCTTGTGGGTTGGGGTTGTATAACAAGCTGCCGAGTACGTGTTGGGCATCACAAGATCAGGTCCTGTGTGCATATTGAATGTTTAACACTATAGCTGCCAATGTTCTCTACACAACATATAGTGTCTTTTAACAGCTACAATAGAAGAGTGAGACTGCACACTATGAGACTACACACCATTGTGTAGTGCTGCTACAGATATTTCTAGAGCTAAGTCCTTTTGTTGAAAGGAGAAAACAAAGGGGGAAATTGTTGGTTACTTCAAATCAAATTTGATTTGTCCCATTCTATGTATGCCGCAGGTGTAGCCTTTATTGTGAAATGCTTACTTACGAGCCCTTCTCAACAATGCACAGTTAAAAAGTAAGAAAGAAAAAAAAGTATTCAATCTGAATAATTGTTCTACTGTATGTATCACTGTAGGCATGTGTTTATCACTGTAAAATGAATGTGGCTTACCTTAGGCAGAGAATATTTGGGCAGTTTGATTTTGAGGAATGGATCCCTCTGGTAGGACACATAGTAGCTGGCCTGTCCTGCTGTAGTAACCTGGAACACATTGAGCCAAGACACTGAGTATTCCCTTTGTGTTCAAAATGTGTCCGCGCTACAGTACACATCACGTGAACTAACTACTTGGATTCATCTAAAAACTTCAGAAAGGTATCAATCATTACTCATGTTGCAACCTTCACCCAAGTGAACATGCATGACATTGTTTATGATGTAAAGACATATACTTCATTGTCAGAGAGGAACATTGACACATAAGACAGTTCAATGTCTATTTCCAGACGTTTCAATTGAGAAAATAACAATAAGATCTCCTAGCTAGCATACAGAGGAAACTGCTCCTCTCACGTCCTCTCCTGTTGTCGATGCTCTTTGTGGTGTGGAAGGTAGACTTGGGTAAATATCTCGTAGTGAGAATCAATAGCCTCATTACTCTCTCCCATGCAATGCTCAGTGGCCTGTCTTAGGAAAGTCGTCCTTAATGATACCAGCGCCTCAGCAAGGAAACACTCGAGCTGTTAGCTGCTGTTAGCTTATGCAGTACAAACACCGCCAGCGGGGAAGAAAGTGTTAGAAACCTGTAATTAGAGCACAGGCTTCGGAGACTCTCAGGACAGGAGAACAATTTCCGTCAACAAAAGTGTGATTGTCCTAGCCTCAGCACTAGGTAGCAATTTATTTAATCCACTTCCTCTTTCGTAATTCCATTAATCGATAATTAATCCACAAAACAAGCTGCTTGCTTTCTGGTTTGGAAAAGGGGGAGGTGAAAAAGGATCATTATCATATGACAGAACTAATTAGGCCTCTTAGTGTGCTTCTAAGTGCACTTCAATGAGAGAGAACTGAAAGAGATATTGGGATGATTGAATTTTCATTACACACTTTCATAGAATTCATTCGGTTGTGATGCAACGCAATAAAACTTTGTAGGTTCCCTGACTTGAAGATGCGGTAGGAGGTATAGGTTGAGTGTTTGTGGGTTTAATTAGGGAGACGTATGAGTGTGGTCAAACATAGTTGAGGGATCTCTTAGACCACAGAACTTATTTTTGTTGTTATTTTTTTTACCCCTTTTTCTACTTTCGAGGTCTCCTTTTGGTAGTTACAGTCTTGTCCCATCGCTGCAACTCCCATACGGACTCAGGTGATGCGAAGGTCAAGAACATGCGTCCTCCGAAACAACATGACCCTGCCAAGGCGCACTGCTTCTTGACACACTGCACGCTTTATCCGGAAGCCAGCCACACCAATGTGTTCGAGGAAACACCTTGCAACTGGCGACTGAAGTCAGCGTGCAAGCGCCTGGCCCACCACAAGAGTTGCTAGAGCGAGACAGGGCAAGGAAATCCGACTCATGGCTCCATTGGACACAGCCGGCTGTGACACAGCCCGGGATAGAACCCGGGTCTGTAGTGCTGCCTCAAGCACGGCAAGAAACCAGAAATCTTAATTTCCATTATTCTGGCAGAATGAAGCCAATCATGTGTAGAACCTGTATTTTTCCGAAAGAATTTGACTTGAATTTGAAGAAGTCTTGGCTCTGCTTAGGCTATAACTAGATGGCAGAGTTTTTCCAAGGCATCAGGTTTAGGGCTGTGAGTTATTCCTGAACCGCTGACAAAGAATAAAAGAGCCTAGAGTTTTCCTGGTCAAGCCACTTCCTCAAGGGAAAGGTTTTGGCTCTAATTGAAATAGTTAGGACCAGGAATTTTCCCTGACCATGTGACCTGACCTGGAAAACCTTCTGGCCCTAATTCATGTTCTAATAGAAATACATCCAAAACTCTCCCCTTCAAATACTTCAAACAACTAGGTAGTCCTTTGGAGTTCAATTTGGATGGAAAAGTTATTTATAATGGACTGGATTGTCAGGATAATTATTCCTAATTAACTGTTTACTTTTAAATTCATGCATCCTCATTTGCACAATGTCAAAGTAAATCATATTCAGACGGTGGGAGGGAACTTAAAACATGACCCCAAAATTGCACCAGCATTGCTTAGAATTCAGCACATTACCAGATGTCTGTCTCTTGCATAAATTATGATTAATATGACATACATGGGGACTGGTATGGAAGAATATAAAACTCCCTAGGTTTCACATCTGAATCAGAATAGTGTGCCAATGCAGACTCTTGAATAAAGGTTCAAACAAAAGGTTTGCAGGTGTGCCTTTTCTTTATACAGACTGTGTGGTTAGAAATAAAATATCCATGCAGCGTAACAACTGGTCAAGGTTCGGAGGTCAAAATGACAAAGTATTGGAAAGTATACAGACCCCTTGATTTTTCCCAAAATCTTTTATGTTACAGCCTTATTCTAAAATTGATTTATTAGTTTCTTTCCCCTCATCAATCTACACATTTTTGCAAATGTATAAGTATTCAGAGCCTTTACTCAGTTCTTTGTTGAAGAACCATTGGCAGTGATTACAGATTAGAGTCTTCTTAGGTAGGACGCTACAAGCTTGGCACGCCTGTATTTGGGGAGTTTATCACAGTCTTCTCTGCAGATCCTCTCAAGCTCTATCAGGTTGGATGGGGAGCATCGCTGCATAGCTATTTTCAGGTCTCTCCAGAGACGTTAGATCAGGTTCAAATTCGGGCTCTGGCTGGGCCACTCAAGGACATTCAGAGACGTCCCGAAGCCACTCCTGCGTTGTCTTGGCTATGTGCTTTAAGGTCTTGTCCTGTTGGAGGTGAATCCAGTCCGAGGCTCTGGAGCAGGTTTTCATCTCTGTATTTTCCTCTGTTTATCTTTCCCTCGATCCTGACTAGTCTCCCAGTATCTGACACTGAAAAACATCCCCACAGCATGATGCTGCCGCCACCATGCTTCACTGTACGGATGATGCCAGGTTTCCTCCAGACGTGACGCTTGGCATTCAGGCCAAATAGTTCAATCTTGTTTCTCATGGTCACAGAGTCCTTTAGGTGTATTTTGGCAAACTCAAAGCGGGCTGTCATGTGCCTTTTACTGAGGAGTGGCTTCCATCTGGCCACTCTAATTTAAAGGCCCGATGGGTGGAGTGCTGCAGAAATGGTTGTCCTTCTGTAAGGTTCTCCCGTCTCCACAGAGGAACACTGGAGCTCTATCAGAGTGACCACCGGGTTCTTGGTCACATCCCTCACCAAGGCCCTTCTGCACCAATTGCTCAGTTTGGCCGGGCGGCCCGCTCTAGGAATAGTCTTGGTGGTTCCAAACTTCTTCCATTTAATGATGATGGAGGTCACTGTGTTCTTGGGGATCTTCAAGGCTGCAGAAATGTTTTGGTACCTGTCCCCAGACCTGTGCCTCGACACAATCCGGTCTCGGAGCTCTACGGATAATTCCTTTGACCTTACTGATTGACTTTTGCTCTGACATGCACCATCAACTGGGGGACCTTATATAGACAGGTGTGTGCCTTTCCAAATCATGTCCAATCAATTTAATTTACCACAGGTGGAGTCCAATCAAGTTGTAGAAACATCTCAAGGATGATCAGTAAAAACAGGATGCACCTGAGCTCACTTTCCCATGGCAAAGGGTCTGAATACGTATGTGTTTAAGTTATCTGTTTTAGTTTTTTTATACATTTGCAAAAAAAACATGCAAACCTGTTTTTGCTTTGTGATCATGGGTTACTGTGTGTTGATTGATGAGGGAAAAAAATATTAAATACATTTTAGAATAAGGCTGTAACGTAACAAAACGTGGGAAAAGTCAATGGGTCTGAATGCAAAATTAACAGTTAAAAAACTTTGCGTCTATCAATGGTTCCCATATCTATCCTAATCAAGAACATACTGCCGTTCATACAATGTGTCAACATAACAATTCATCATAAATATTCATAGTTATCATACCATTTTCTCAAACCTGCGGAACAACCAGTTGTTGCATGTTGTGCTGTAAAATATGTAAATCCCCTCCCAGTCCTAACCAAACCAAGTTGTGCATAACACATAACAAATGCCAATAATTGCACATATCTAATTGCACAAACATCTCCAATCGAAAATCAAATCAAGAGTCGGCTTTCTATTCCGCAACAAAGCCTCCTTCACTCAAGCCGCCAAGCTTACCCTAGTAAAACTGACTATCCTACCGATCCTCGACTTCGGCGATGTCATCTACAAAATGGCTTCCAACACTCTACTCAGCAAACTGGATGCAGTCTATCACAGTGCCATCCGTTTTGTCACTAAAGCACCTTATACTACCCACCACTGCGACTTGTATGCTCTAGTCGGCTGGCCCTCGCTACATATTCGTCGCCAGACCCACTGGCTCCAGGTCATCTACAAGTCTATGCTAGGTAAAGCTCCGCCTTATCTCAGCTCACTGGTCACGATGGCAACACCCATCCGTAGCACGCGCTCCAGCAGGTGTATCTCACTGATCATCCCTAAAGCCAACACCTCATTTGGCCGCCTTTCGTTCCAGTACTCTGCTGCCTGTGACTGGAACGAATTGCAAAAATCGCTGAAGTTGGAGACTTTCATCTCCCTCACCAACTTCAAACATCAGCTATCTGAGCAGCTAACCGATCGCTGCAGCTGTACATAGTCTATTGGTAAATAGCCCACCCTTTTCACCTACCTCATCCCCGTACTGTTTTTATTTATTTACTTTTCTGCTCTTCTGCACACCAATATCTCTACCTGTACATGACCATCTGATCTTTTATCACTCCAGTGTTAATCTGCAAAATTGTAATTATTTGCCTACCTCCTCATGCCTTTTGCACACATTGTATATAGACCCCCCCTTCGTTTTCTACTGTGTTATTGACTTGTTAATTGTTTACTCCATGTGTAACTCTTTGTTGTATGCTCACACTGCTATGCTTTATCTTGGCCAGGTCGCAGTTGCAAATGAGAACTTGTTCTCAACTAGCCTACCTGGTTAAATAAAGGTGAAATAAAAAATAAAAATAAAATAAAAAATAATATTGATGGCTAACGATGCTTATCCTATGCAATGCTTCATGGTCTACATACAATATGGTACATTATATTCTCCTCAGACAGAGCCTTACCTGTATAAACATATAGTCATCTTGGACCACCAGTGAACTGATGTCGATGTATCCAGGGAAGGGATAGTTTCTGTTGGGCTCTGAGCACGTTAGAGCCCGGCATGTTACATACTGTATACCTGCAAGATGAGGAGATAGAGATTACTGGATATCTGGATTCATCCAGCTGTGGATTATCGTGGAAAATTACATAATTAATCATGCTATCCCATGTTTAACTGCTTAATTAAGAATCGTCTATTTTTATATGCTAGTGTTTTTTCTAACCTGATACAAACTTGTCTTTGTGTGACTTAGTCATAAGACTTGACGTCTGGCTAAAATCCGTTTGGGTGGGACCACAGCATGTGACACCCTGTGGGTTTACTATCTACAGGAAGTCACATGTACGGAAACTTGCAGAAAGGAGCACATTCTAACGTTTGTTGTTGTGAATGCAGTTAGACGGTTGAGCCCTCGGGCTATCTAAATCTGCAAAGACAACTAATTGCCTTTAACACACTATCTGCTGACTGCCACGTGTACAAAAAGGATGTACCTCTGTATAAAAGCTGGGACCGGACACTGTTCGTTGGGCCTCAACTGCAACAACTGTTGAAGTGCATAGTGAACTGCTCCATTGTTGCAAATCTTATTATAAGGTTGTTTTGAGGAATACAGTCTCTCTCCTTTTGGTTAGAATTTCCACCACAGGATCAGGCCCCCTATTCTCGGGAACGTGAGGATGCCTGGAAACCGAGGCTATATGTCTGTATGAATTGAACTTGAGGGGAAATTGTGTATGGTTTGTGATTGACATGCACTAGAGGAGATACCATTACTCTTGTGACAGTGTACTGACTGTTTATATATATAATTGTAATTTGACCAGTATGTTGTGGTTTCCATTCTATAATGGTGATGGTTTCATACAATACAGTATGTCAAGTTGTAGGTTTGTCACTATTCAACATGATCAACTATGAGCATTCTCTGTGTACAGAAAACTAAACTGTCTCTGATTCCGGGGCTCTAACAACAGCAGCAGCAGATAGCTAGAATAAACAATCTCACAATTTCACCTATGGATGACCCTGGGTGGTGTTGCCGTGGCGAGTTATGGAGCTGACACTCCCAGAGTGAGAGGGATGAGAGGAAAAGGCCATATTAATCAAGTATCGTGCACTGCATTTATCAGTGGGGAAATCCACCGTCTCTCCCCTGGGACACAACTCTAAACCCAGGGTGGAATTTATTCCTTGACAGACTCTCGCTCTCTTCTATTTTAGAGGGCTGATAGTTGGACTGTGAATGTGGGGGCATTTCTCTGTAGTGTGTGTGACAGAGAGAAAAAGAGAGGTGAGTTTGTGTGTGTGTATGTGTGTGTAGTGCTACTCACGTCCATTGGGGGTGTGTGCCTCCATGTGAACCAGATCTGACTCCTTGTCTAGACCCGTTACAGACCTGGATTAAAGAAGTCGAGGAGAGAAGGAGGGATGAAGAGGAGGAGGGGGAAGGAGGGGTAAAGTAATGAGGAGAAGGGAAGAGGAGCAGGGTAGACAGAGAGGAAGAGGAGACGAGAAGGGTTGAAGCGGCGCGGAGGAGGGAGGAAGAGGAGGGAAGAAGACAATAAACAAAGGGAGATGTGTCTCAGCAGGGATATTCCACTCCAGATATAGACGTCTCATTTCAGCGTTGTCTCAACAATGATGTCAATAAAATAGCAATGCCATTCCATGTGAGGACGTTCTCCCCAGAGCTGTGTCACAAAATGTCACATTACCCTCAGACACAACCAGACGCTGTGGGTTTGTTATTCTACCAAAAAGTGGTATCTGTCACAAAAGTGTATATGCGCAACAACCTACATATTGTATTTATTTTGTCTGGCACTGTACACCGGCAAGGCTGTGCCACATAATTAAAGTTAGAATCACTGTACTGTATATCACTGTATTATATCATTTTAATGGGTATAGTGGACTAACTTGGACAGATTAAAAAAATATATATACAGTTGAAATCAGAAGTTTACATACACTTAGGTTGGAGTCTTGGAGTTTTGGCAAATCGGTTAGGACATCTACTTTGCGCATTACGTTATTTTTCCAACAGTTGTTTACAGACAGATTATTTCAATTATAATTCACTGTATCACAATTCCAGTGGGTCAGAAGTTTACATACACTAATTTGACTGTGCCTTTAAACATCTTGGAAAATTCCAGAAAATGATGTCATGGCTTTAGAAGCTTCTGATAGGCTAATTGACATAATTTGAGTCAATTGGAGGTGTACCTGTGGATGTAATTCAAGGCCTAACTTCAAATTCAAGCCTCTTTGCTTGACATCATGGGAACATTTAAAAAAATCTGCCAAGACCTCAGCATTTTTTTTGTAGACCTCCACAAGTCTGGTTCATCCTTGGGAGTAATTTCCAAACGCCTGAAGGTACCACATTCAGCCGTCATACAGCTCAGAAAGGAGACGTGTTCTGTCTCCTAGAGATGAACATACTTTGGTGCGAAAACTGCAAATCAATCCCTGAACAACAGCAAAGGACCTTGTGAAGATGCTGGAGGAAACAGGTACAAAGGTGTCTATATCCACAGTAAAATGAGTCCTATATCGACATAACCTAAAAGGCCGCTCAGCAAGGAAGAAGCCACCTATGCAAAACTGCCATAAAAAAAGCCAGACTACGGTTTGCAACTGCACATGGGGACAAAGATCGTACTTTTTGGAGAAATGTCCTCTGGTCTGATGAAACAAAAATAGAACTGTTTGGCCATAACGACCATCATTATGTTTGGAGGAAAAAGGGGGAGGCTTGCAAGCGGAAGAACACCATCCCACCCATGAAGCACAGGGGTGGCAGCATCATGTTGTGGGGGTGCTTTGCTGAAGGAGGGACTGGTGCACTTCACAAAATAGATGGCAGCATGAGGATGGAAAAGTATGTGGATATGTTGAAGCAACATCTCAAGACATCAGTCGGGAAGATAAAGCTTGGTCGCAAATGGGTCTTCCAAATGGGTCTTCCAAATGGACACAGACCCCAAGCATACTTCCAAAGTTACACCAGCTCTGTCTGAAGGAATGGTTCAAAATTCACCCAACTTATTGTGGGAAGCTTGTGGAAGGCTACCCGAAACGTTTGACCGAAGTTAAACCATTTCAAGGCAAAGCTACCAAATAATAATTGAGTGTATGTAAATGTCTGACCCAAGGGGAATGTGATGAAAGAAATAAAAGCTTGAATAAATAATCCTCTCTACATTTATGCTGACATCACAAGTTCTGAAAATAAAGTGGTGATCCAAACTGTGACACACACACACACACACACACACACACACACACACACACACACACACACACACACACACACACACACACACACACACACACAGACAGACACACAGAGCATCTCCTACATCTCTAGGAATGAAAGCAATGAGGCAGAATAAATTCAATGCTAATCTCGCTTGTGATACATTTTTCAAAAGAAAGTGAGGTGTCATTCACCAGTTGGGATATCTTGATCTCTCTGGCCTGGACTCTAATGCCTTCAAATGGACTTTTATGAACTAATGAGCATAAAATTTGAGATCCTAACAAAAATAAAAAAGGTGAAAATGGACAACCTTGTCGTATTCCTTTGTAAATGTTAAACCTTGAGGCTGTTCCATGACAGAGTTTGATACCACTATTGCCACCATTATACAGAGTTCTAATAGCATCAACAAAAAAAGGACCAAATTTCAAATGCTTAAGACAATCAAAGATAACATTGACTTACTTTATCAATTGCTTTCTAAAAAAAACAAAAATAGGATAACAGGGAAGTCATCCAATAGATCACAATACTCAACCAAGTCTAACACCAACCTCAGATTATTAGATATATGTCGCACTTTCATAAACCCTGATTGACATTCATCAATAAGATCATTCAAGCAAGACTTTAACCTTTTTGCAATGATTAAGGCTATCATTTTTTTGTCATCATTTAGGAGCGCCAATTATCAATATTTAAGAGATCCTTGTGTTGTTTAGGTATTAGAGTAATAACCCCTTGCTTCAGAGAGGCAGGTAGTTCTCCCTTCTTTAAAGCCTCCTTAAAGGTTTCAAGTGAAAAGGGTGCTATTTCTTCAGAGGTTTTGTAAAATTCAGAGGTTAATCTATCACAACCTGGAGATTTTTTTTTTTTACTGAGCAACCCCGTACTGGATGTCCATAACGGATAAATATTGACAACAAGACTGATTGAAATCTTCACTAACAGAATTAACTCTATAGAATCAAAGAGATCCTTAGAGTCACTCAAATTGTTATCTAAGGAGTAAAGATTCTCATAAAACTTAGTGGTAAAGTCTGATAACAACTCTCTATCCTCAGTGGTAACCCATTAATCTTACATTTCTGAAGTGTGTTGAGTTCTCCTCTCATCTTTTCCAAATTAAAAAAGTATCTACTGTTCTTTTCGCCTTTTTCAAGCCATTGTTTTCTGGATCTTATGAAAGCTCCTCTAGCCTTTTCTTCATACAATGTATCTAGTTGATTCTGTAAATCATTCCATTTAGCTTTCTCATTAAGATCAAGATGCTCAATCTCTGTGATATCCGCAATTGTCTTAGAGAGTTCAGCTATCTCACATCACCTTCTTATAGCAAGCCGTTTTCCATAAGTAATACAGGCTGAGCGGATTTTAAATTTCAGCAGTTCCCAATATTTCCCATATTCTGCATTAGATATAGCTAAACTCCAGTAAACAGAAATTAGATTCGTAATCACATTTTTTAAATCATCATGCAATAACAATGAGTTATTTAATTTTCAATAACCACCAGAGAATATCTTACCAGCATTAATGCACATTCTTACAGTCAACCATATGACTTTCAGAATCAACCGAATGTCCAGAATCCTCCATTTCTTCTCCCGAGGAGTCAGGTGGCGGTTTTTCTCCAATGTATGAGTACTCAGCCAGCAACTGCCTTCTCCTCCCTTTGCTCTTTCACAAATGTTTGTCTTCCATTTCTCAAAGTTTCAGATCAAATTAGAGGTTAACTAAGCGCTGTTCTCTATTGTGTTTACTATAAGCCAAGTTCCGTTACATTTAAATAAGTTTGAAAGGGATAAAAGTTAAGGTTACTCGGAGCAAGCTGAACTCTCATCTGCACTCGCCACCATCTTCAGCACCCCCTGTAGTTTTTCTAAGTGGCTCCCATTTTGGCTGTAGTGTTTCCATGCGCGTTCTTTCTTACTTATCTCTGGTGATTTAATTTATTTACATATTAGATTACCTAGGGTTTGATTATAAATGTTGTTTGACTTGTTTGGATAAGTTTATTGGTAACGTTTGGGATACATTTTCTATGCATTTTGAAGGAGAGAAACAGGTGGATTATTGAATGAAGAACGCCAGCTAAACTGAGTTTTTATGGATATAAAGAAGGACTTTATCGAACAAAAGGACCATTTGTGATGTAACTGGGACCTTTTGGAGTGCCAACAGAAGAAGATCTTCAAAGGTAAGGCATTTATTATATCGCTATTTCTGACTTTCGTGTCGCACCTGCCTGGTTGAAAAATATTTTTCATGTTTTTGTATGCGGGGCACTGTCCTTAGACAGTGAAAGCATGGTGTGCTTTCACCGTAAAGCCTTTTTGAAATCTGACAGCGGCTGGATTAACAAGAAGTTAAGCTTTATTTTGATTTATAATACTTGTATTTTCATGAATGTTAAATATTTGTATTTCTGTAATTTGAAATTTGCACTCTGCAATTTCCCCGGATGTTGGCCAGATGGGACGCTACTGTCCCACCTGCCCATAAGAAGTTATTGCATGTTGGCGAGTAGTATTGACGGTAATGGCAGCTTTCGGTAATGTCTGCAACGTCTTGTTTGTTGAAGAAAAAATCTTTGTCTAATCCAAGGTGAGTGATCTCTGTCCTGGTATCCAGAAGCTCTTTTTTGCCGTAAGAGACGTTTGCAGAAACATTATGTACAAATAAGTTACAAATAACGCAAAAAACCCACATAATAGCACAGTTTGTTGGGCGCCCGTAAAACTGTTGCCATATTATCAATATCCTTCACAGTCTCTTGCATTGCAGAAAGCAAAAAACGTGCTAGTGATGCTCCAAAACTGTTTGTGATGAGAGTCTGAGTAGACAAAGGAAAAGAACAGGACAACCAAGAGGACGAGAGGAAGAGAAGGATGATGAGAACAAGGAAAGAAAGAAAGAAGACAAGCGTATGACTCACCAGTAGAACCTGTTCACATGCTCATGAACCAGCTGCCATTTTCTCCCAAAGTCCAGCGATGCGTACAACTGAGACGAAGAACATAAAAAGAGAAAGAAAAGAGAGATAGAGAACATATCAGTCTACTTATCACAAAGGAGAAAGTAAAGTGACAGTGGGCTTGAGTCATGGCAGGATAATAATAGGGAAGAGCGTACCAGTGAGCAATAAAGCGTGACACTCTAGATAGGCTGACATAGCTTTAACTTCTTATGGCTGGCGGCAGTATTGAGTTGCTTGGATGAATAAGGTGCCCAGAGTAAACAGCCTGCTACTCAGTCCCAGATGCTATGCATATTATGAGTATATATGGATAGAAAACACTCTGAAGTTTCTAAAACTGTTTGAATGATGTCTGTGAGTATAACAGAACTCATATGGCAGGCAAAAACCTGAGAAGAAATCCAACCAGGAAGTGGGACATCTAAGGTTGGTTGTTTTTCAACTCATTCCCTATTGAAGATATAGTGGGATATTGGTAATTTTGCATTTCCCAAGGCTTCCACTAGATGTCAACAGTCTTCAGAACCTTGTTTGATGCTTCTACTGTAAAGGAGGGGCTCATAAGGGCTCTTTGGGGCAGTAGTCTGGCAGAGTACCACAAGCTCGTGACGCTCGTTCACGTGAGAGGTAGCTCGCGATCCATTGCTTTTCTACAGACAAAGAAACTCTCTGGTTGGAACATTATTGAAGATTTTTGTTAAAAACATCGTAAGATTGATTCTACACATCGTTTGACATGTTTCTACGGACAGTAACGGAACTTTTTGACATTTCGTCTGCTCCTAGTGAACGCGCTGCGTGAGTTTGGATTTGTTTACCAAACGCACTAACAAAAGTAGCTATTTGGACAAATGATGAACATTATCGAACAAAACAAACATTTATTGAGGAACTGGGATTCCTGAGAGTGCATTCTGATGAAGATCATCAAAGGTAAGTGAATATTTATAATGGTATTTCTGACTTCTGTTGACTACACAACATGGCGGATATCTGTTTGGCTTGTTTTGGTCTCTTTCCTTAAAGTTTTTTTGAAATCTGACACAGTGGTTGCATTAAGGAGAAGTGTATCTAAAGTTCCATGCATAAAACTTGTATTTTCATCAACATTTATTATGAGTATTTCAGTAAATTGATGTGGCTCTCTGCAAAATCACCAGATGTTTTTGGAACTACTGCACATAACGTGCCAATGTATACTGAGATTTCTTGATATAAATATGAACTTTATTGAACAAAACATACATGTATTGTGTAACATGAGGTCCTATGAGTGTCATCTGATAAAGAACATCAAAGGTTAGTGATGAATTTAATCTCTATTTCTGAATTTTGTGACTCCTCTCTTTGGCTGGAAAAATGGCTGTGTTTTTCTGTGACTTGGCTCTGACCTAACATAATCGCTTGTGGTACTTTCGCCGTAAAGCTTATTTGAAATCGGACACTGTTTTGGGATTAACAAGAAGTGTATCTTTAAAATGGTGTGAAATACTTCTATGTTTGAGGAATTTTAATTTTGGGACTTCAGTTGTTTTGAATTTGGCGCCCTGCACTTTCACTGGCTGTTGTCATATCGATCCTGTTAGCGAGATCTCAGCCCTAAGAAGTTTTAAACTGACATCATCATTATAACTCAGACCATTCATGTTAAGACTATCCTGTTTCCAGACCTATACTGTTTCCTTTTCCAATTGTAAATTAGTGCGTGGTATAGATAAAGCACTTCGAGTCCAATATGTTCGGTGCAAAATAGGTTTAACATTATCGTTTGCTTATCCTGGAACAGCAAAACCTTTGATTGATTCCTGGTGACCAAATGAAGCGGAGTGCTTATATATCAAATTATTTATCAAACTAATGGAAACCAACGCCTATAAATCAGAGGAAGAATACAAATCCAGAATCCTACTGTAAATTAAGAATATACTTGCCTAAAAATACATATATTTCCCTGTTGAAGAGCAGGTGTAGAAGTGCCATTGGCCTAGAGGATAACCGTTTTTGGTTCCGCTCATCTATTCATGTTGAGGATTTCAATTTAAATCCATATGGCGGTATGTATGTTATTGTGTTCTGAGGCTTGTTTAGCTGTGTACTTTTGCAAAACGTTGACACCAACTGAATAATTTTTTAAGTAGAACATGCGGTTTACCAAGAAAGAGAGACAGAAAAAGCGAGTCATGGTTCTTGTGCCTAAGCTAGGTAGATAAACAATGTACGCTTTAGAGAACATGTCAAGTGGATTAATGAAAACATCTGATTATGTACAAGAGCAAAAACATCACGGCACATGAGGGCACAGAAGTTGTTGCACAGCATGTGTTGCCTCTTCATCTAAAGAATAATTCATTTTAATGTGGATTCAGGGAAAACGCAGAACATTATGTACAAACGTTATCGCTGATGCATTTGGTGTGTTGCAACCCCAAAGAGTGGGCATCACAGTCAAGGCTCCAAGATCTTACACAGCATTCTCATATAGACGTTATTTATGTCCAGATGAGAAAGAGCAGTGTGGACTGCGATTGAGATTGCATCATCTGTGGATCTGTTGGGGTGAAATGCGAATTGGAGTGGGTTTAGGTTATCTGGGAGTATGCTGTTTATGTGAACCATGACCAGCCTTTCAAAGCACTTCATGGCTACCGACACGAGTGCTACTGGGTGGTAATCATCATTTGTTTCCTTGGGCACAGAGACTATGGAGTCTGCTTGAAACATGACTTGGTCAGGTAGAGGTTGCCAGTTGGTCGTGCATGCTTTGAGTACATGTCCTGTTTAACTTCTCTAGGGTAGGGGGCAGCATTTGGAATTTTGGATGAAAAGCATTCCCAAAATAAACTGCCTTCTACTCAGGCCCAGAAGATAGGATATGCATATAATTTGTAGATTTGGATAGAAAACACTCTAAAGTTTCCAAAACTGTTAAAATAGTGTCTGTGAATATAACAGAACTGATTTGGCAGGTGAAAACCTTTTGTTGTAAAGTGTTATATTCAATGCCATTACAGTATCCATTTACTTCGGACTCAAATTGCAGTTGCTATGCCTTCCACTAGATGTCAACAGTCTTTAGAAATGGTTTCAGGCTTGTATTCTGAAAAATGAGGGAGTAAGAGCAGTCTGAGTGGACCCTGCTGTGTCACATACCCCAAGCGACTTACAGCTGTAATCGCAGCAAAAGATGGCGCTTCAAAGTATTAACTTAAGGGGGCTGAATAATTTTGCACGCCCAATTTCTTTTTAATGTAAAATAGTTGTATCTTTTCTGAATTTTTATAATGAGTATTTCTGTATTTGAATTTGGCGCTCTGCAATCTCACTGGATGCTGGACAGGTGGGACTAGCGTCCCACATTCCTAGAGAGGTTAAAGGTCTTGCTCACATCGGCTACCGAGAGAGCAGCTGGTGCTCTCGTGCATGCTTCAGTGTTGCTTGCCTCGAAGCGAGCATAAAAGGCATGTAGCTCATCTGTTAGGCTCGTGTCACTGGGCAGCTCGTATCTGGGTTTCCCTTTGTAGTCTGTAATAGTTTTCAAGCCCTGCCACATCCAACGAGCATCAGAGCCGGTGTAGTAGGATTCAATCTTAATCCTGTATTGACGCATTGCTTGTTTGATGGTTCATCTGAGGGCATAGCGGAATTTCTTATAACCATCCAGATTAGTGTCCTGCTCCTTGAAAGTGGCATCTCTAGCCTTTAACTCGATGTGGATGTTGCCGGTAATCCATGGCTTCTGGTTGGGAAATGTATGTGCAGTCACTGTGGGGACGATGTCGTTAATACACTTATGGATGAAGCCGATGACTGAGGTGGTATACTCCTCAACGGATGGCAGTGGAAGTTTACTCGCTCAGAAGGCAGCCTGACCTCCAACCCCTTTTTCTCTGTCTTTTCTTCACGCAAATGAAGGGGATTTGGGCCTGTTCCCGGGAAAGCAGTATAACCTTCTCGTCAGACTCGTTAAAGGAAAAAGCTTTGTCAAGCTCGAGGTGAGTAATCGCTGTTCTGATGTCCAGAGTTATTTTCGGTCATAAGAGATGGCAGCAGCAACATTATGTACAAAATTAGTACAAAAATCAGTTACAAACGATGCAAAAAAACTAAATAGACAGTTGGTTATGAGCATGTCAGCCATCCTCTCCGGCGTCATCTTAAATGCCTTTGTCTTTAAAGGAAGGAATAAATGGGAATTATTTTAACATTGTCCATATGACTGATATCATTTAGATGGGAATAGTCAATTTCATATCTGGAGGTGCTTTTTATGAGTGAATGTGAGCATATTACTGTGACTGATACATCAAAAGCTGTAAGTCATGTCTCCACAAGGAAAAGTTCATCACCTCTTAGCACACAGCGTATGGCAGTGTCTTGGCCAGTCTGACATTGTCTTGGCCAGTCTGACTGTGTCTTGGCCAGTCTGAGAGTGTCTTGGCCAGAGTGGACCTGTATAGAATCTGTACTATACAGTTTGTGGTCAATATAGACAGACATCCCTTCAACATGATCTCTTTTAGTAGCTGTACATAGATACAGTACATGATATTACCAACACATGCTTGTGAACACTGTACTATCACTACCTATTCATTATGGTAGTAGCTATGAGGTGATGACTGGATCCTGATTGACATAGAGGAAACAGGATGGCATCATTTGACAACAGTCTGGGTCTTGTGGATGTTTAGTCTACTGTGAGCTCTGTATGAGCCCTGGGACAAAGTGGCAGTCATTTGCAAGGCAGATGGCAGAATGTGTTTCAAATTAGTAACAGGACGCTTCATTTACAGTGTGCTACAGGGCAACAATCAACTCATATTTATTAACTTTATACAGTAGCAGCTCAAGTATAGATCTAAAATTGGATTGCAAGCTAATAGTATCAGAGCTTGTCAAGTTTGTTGGTGCCATACTTCAGGCTACATATTGAAGCCTAGAGTTGAAGCCTAAACAATACTTTACAATAGGTGACTAGGCGTATGTTGCGTGTCACTACTTCACAGGAGCACTATTTGAATGTAAACTTTTTTTTAATCAAAATGCTTTTTAGGGCAGAAATGCCTTCCTGAACATGTGAACTTGAATGTGCAAACTTGTATGCCATCTGTAAATATGAATAAAATTGATAAATTACGAGCCTAGTTGGTTTATCCATGGAAAAAGTTAGCAACCTTCCCTCTAACCATGATTGGCTGAGATAATGAGTGGGCTGGACATCCTAAGAGATGAGTTTGAATTGGTCTGCCATGTAGCAGGTTTCTGTCTATAATATGAACTGGTCAGTATGTGTAGGTAATCCTTTCTAACGTGGCTTTTTTGAAAGATATCACGTAGTAGAACTGTATAAGTGTTACTCTCCACTTTCTAGAGGACCGAGTTTTGAAATCAGTGGAATTAGACTTTGATAGCTAAGGAGATGGGGAAAATTCTGGCATTTGACTGCAAATATGCAGACACAGTCAAAAAGAGAACACTGAAGGCTCCGGATTACATCCTCAAACTAAGGGCAACCATGGCAACCGTGACAGAGAGGGAGATGCGTCAATCCATGTATAGGGGTAAGAGAGTCTAGCTAGCTACATTTTCAGAAAGACATGACACATTTTTTATTTAGTCAAAGTCATTTTCATTTGAAGTTAAATTCTACTGCTAACGTTAGCTAGCTGGTTAGTTAGGTAATATTACGTATGTGATCTGCGTAGTAATATTATTTCTATCTCAGAGCCATTTGCATTGCTAGTTATAGCCGAATATTAGCTAGCTAACATTGAACCTGGTTGGTTAGTTACCTGCATATTCATGCAGGGTAGTAACATTATGAGTTGGGATTGTGGTTAATTGTTTAGCTAGCTAGCTAGCTACAAGTTTAAACAAAATACTCCACTATGCAAGTAACTATTTCAATAGAATGTTTATGATGTCACTTCGACAACTGTCAATAGATGTAGCTGGTAAATTCACTCTGGCTATCTACTCCGATTTCAGAGCACTCTCGTCGTGTGCCAGAGCGCAGAATAACTGGCAAATTTACGAACGCTCAACACCCGTTGAATATGGCCGGTGTCAGTAAACGTTGGCAAAAAAAGCCAAATTAATGTGTTGCCAACAGCACAGTTGCAGTCACCAACGCTATGGGTAACATAAAAAGAGCCTAACCAGCTTTGCTAGGGCGAGTAAAATGGTCTGCTCCGGAGCACAAACTACTGCATCACTTGTCACCCCTCCCTTGTATGTTCTATAGAAATAAGACCGTGTTGAGTCCCAAATGGCAACCTACTCCCTATATAGTGGCCTACTTTTGACCAGAGCCCCATAGGGAATAGGGTGCAATTTGGGATGTAAACTATGTCCATATACTGTACAGTAGAGCTGATACTCTGTGATGAACTCCAGAGTTTGATGTAGTTAATTAATCTAATAAGTAATAATCTTCAGAGTTTGAAGACACTTAAAAATGAAACACGCTGCAATGGCAACAGCATGTATTCTCATACATAGAGCATACCGTATCGCTAAACATGTAAGCGGAAAATCACACGCTTAATGGAGCCCACTTTCCTGTAAACCAATACCAATTCCCTCTCACATTGTGGTGACGTATTACCCACCACCGTGGGTGGATCTTAAGGGGGCACACATCTGCACTAACCCAGTTAAATAACAACTGATAGCAGCCGTTCAAATGGAGCTGCAACTGCTTTGGTTCACAATGTCACCAAATGTGTAGTCTCTGGTGGGGAGGAGTGATGAATGCTGAGCTCAGTCATCTATTCCGCTTGGTTGAATACGCTCTGCAAACTCGTCAACAACAACTCTTCCTAGACCCAGCCACCTTTTATAGGTGTAGTTTAGTGGTGCGTAAAGAGATTTTAAAAGGTTCATGTTATGGTGGAATAATGTGTGTGGATGTGTAAGTAAGTATATTACCTTTGCATGTCTAGACTGTGAAAAAACGTGGTGATTCACAATGCAAAATAATAATACCCAACTAATACTTAGGCTTGGTATGTCTGCATTGTTATCCAATTAGGAATAATTATGCTTTGAAGTGCTACGAGGTAAACGCAGAGAAAATGACACTATTAGTCCACTGCTGAAGGCAACATGGACACTTATTAGTCAACTGTTGAAGGCAATATGGGCACTTATTAGACCATTGTCAAAGGCAATATGGGCACTCATTAGACCATTGTCAAAGGCAATATGGGCACTTATTAGTCGATTGTCAAAGGCAATATGGGCACTTATTAGTCCACTGCTAAAGGCAATATGGGCACTTATTAGTCCATTGTTAAAGGCAAAATGGAGGTCTGCATTGTCATGACAGTGTGTTTCAAATTAAAGTCCATTAAAGGTGTCCTGAGAGGACCTGCTGGGTCCAGTCAACTGCAACAGGAGCCGACCTGGTGCAGCTTCAGCTGACAAGTGGGCTGAGCACTAAAGATACCTGCCATCTGGAAGGGTTTTGAGCTGAGAAATACACCACAGTGGAGGAAGAGGAAGTGCAGCCATTTTGTCTCTGGACCAGCAATACCTTGCAGGGACACATCCAGGTCTACGATGGGTGGGAGAAGGAAGGCACTGCGGTGGTGGTGGAGGATATTTTGGATATAGATAAGCACATACTGTTAATAAATGAATAGACAGGAGTGTGTTTTTATTGTGGAGGAACCATTTTGGGGTCTCACTCCTCAGCACCTTGCTGGTTGCGTCATGACAAAGTGGGCCTATGCACTGCAGTGTTGGAGACTGTGGGGACCATTTTGGCACAAGATCAACATCATCTTCCAGGATCAGTTTATGCGGAGGAGTGAAACTGCTGATGTAAGGAAGCCATTTTGTCATACAGTGTGTTCCATTGCAGAGTCTGCACCACATTATATAATACAACCACAGTTGGATACTAAACTTTTACTTCCTGGCTACAGGTCTGGGAACACACATAAGGGGCAGATGTTGCTTCTGCTAACACAACACAAGCTCTTAAATCAGAAAAATGGTTTACTGCTCTCTCTGTATTACAGTACATCTATTTAAGTCTTCTCGATGTCAGAAACGGGAGGTTTTAGAATGAAGAATCAGTATTGAGCAGCAGAAAGGTGTCAGCCACGGATTACAATGACAAGAGACGATCCTATAAGCGAAAGCACTCTGGGATTTAGAAATGTACAGACTCCTATTAGACAAGGATTGATTTAAACCAGCTTATCTGAAGGAGACTCCTCCAACGATAAGAGCTGAAACCCATCCACAGAAAGGCAATATCCCACATATAACTATTATTACCACAGAATTCAATTTTTATGCACTTTTGAACAGTCAATGTAATTCAAATGAAGACAGAAAAAAAAATCTGTTTATTTTCTCGCTCTGCATACTTTATTGAGACAGATGTCCCTCGTTGCATTTGGGCTAATGTTTAGTGGCGATACGATTCTGTGTAGAAAATAATTAACTGCGTACATTTGCATCATTAGGGCGGATTAAGTCAAGCAATGTTTGCTTATAGAAGGACTGGAGGGACTGTGTGGCACGCCCAACAAGGCTGATTCTTACCATTTCCTGATTCGTTTTTTGGTAGCTGCCCCCCTGGGAGAAAGGAATGGAAAAAAATGATCCATTCAGCTAAGCACCAACAACCAACGTTTGTCACATTTATTTGTGGGCTGTGTGTTTTGAAAAGCAAAGACAATGGCAAGCAACAAGTGTTGGAGAAACCTAATCACCAAGGTTACTGAGGTAGAAAGTGTCAAGAGAACAACCGTATATGTTGTTTTGATGATATAACACCTTAGTGATTAGCAACATTTTACCTCTCCCTGAGTCTTCTCCATTTATACAAGTTAGTTCTGCCACAAAAGTTATGTGGCCGTTTCTCTCGACAGTCAGTGTTTTTTTCTCATTTCCCAGCCTGCCTCTCTCTCCAGACTGATAATACCTCCAAATCCTTTGACCCTGACAGACTGATGATGGGTTTGTCCAGATGTGGGTCGTACCTCTTCAGTATGATCCCTGTGTATCCCAGAGAAGCCAAGCTATCCTCCAGATATTTTCACATGCCCTTGAAGTGTACGTTTTGCTTTTTTGCCGAACTCGACCCTTACACCCTGGGGGGTGTAAGGGTCCATCTATCACTCTACTCAGGATGAGAGACAAAAGGTAAAATGTATATTTTCGGGTGTTCTCTCTTTCATTATTCAGCCCCCATGACTTTAGTTTGCTCCCCTTCCAAAATGCACCCTGATGTTTCTTAAAATCATGATTCTTATACTTCTGTGTCACCTTGCTCTCTAAGTAAGTGTACGGCACAGTTGAACAACATGTTGTATCCTATTGGGTTTCAGAGGATATTTCCTTCTAACAATGACCTGCGTCACACAAACTAGTATACTACAAAGTAGGCTGGACTGTGACATATTGGCAACATTATCTACAATGTTTGTTTCATACTCAATACAATACAAACATAAGAGTACATGAAATATGCCAAATTGAAAGGGTGATGTTGCTATATACCATGTTGTATGGTAGATTACTACTAAACACTAGGTTTGTATTTAAAGCTGGAATCCTTAATGATGAAACTGCCATGTCCATCTGCAATGTTACAACATCAAAGTTCCTTCAAACAATGAGTACTGTTTTGTTTTTCTCTGATGTCATTGCATGTGCGATAGAACAGCAGAGTATGTACTGTGATTTATTTTTACTGTGATGCTGGATGTTCCTCTCCTCAGTTACTTCAACTAAACAAAAGCAATAACACATGTGCTGGGAGGAACAGTGGCACTGTTTCACCTTATGGGGAGTTCAGCTTTACAATAAGCTTGGGACTATATCTTTTATATATAGACATATTGGTTTATGTCTCCGTGGTGGCACGATGAACATGTTAAAACCCCTGCAGATATGTTATGAATGCACATGCAATTGTTAATGTAACAACCATCCTAACATGGACCTCGAATGGGGTTTCCTACCACATAGTGAATGAACTAACAGCAACAGCATTATACCACAACCCAAAATGGGCCTGTCAACTTCAGTCACCCATTACCATTAGTGTCACGCCCTGGCCATAGAGAGGCTTTTATTCTCTATTTTGGGTAGGCAAGGGTGTGAATAGGGTGGGCATTCTAGTTTCTTTATTTCTATGTTTTCTGTTTCTATGTTTTGGCCAGGTATGGTTCTCAATCAGGGACAGCTGTCTATTGTTGTCTCTGATTGGGAATCATACTTAGGCAGCCTTTTTTCTTTTGTATTTTGTGGATAGTTGACTTTGTTAGTGGCACTATAGCCCTAGTAAGCTTCACGGTTGTTGTTTTGGTTCTTGTTTTGTTGGCGACGGTTACATAAATAAAGGAAAATGTACGCTTACCACGCTGCCCCTTGGTCCGGTCATTCCCACGACGATGTCCGTGACAATTAGCCAACTGGTAGAGTAAATCAGCTTACCACATTACGCCAAATCAACAAAATGGCACAAGGACATCATTAATTCTTTTAAATAAAAAGCTTACGGAAACGAGATTGTGCCCCTACTCCTTAGGACATATGGTAGATTTTCTCTGAGAGAGGATAGGTGGAGATGGGCAAGTTACAATCATTAGGGGAAATGTGGGGGAGTGGACGGGGCGTACGACTAGAGATGGGGGGAGGTGGATGGGAAATTACATCAAGGATTTTTCTGGTGAACGCAGCAGTCTTGAACTATACATTTTTTTCCTCCTTCTGCACTATTTGTGCAATGACATTTTGTGCAATGACGACCCCATATAATTTCACACTCCAATTGGGACAATACTAATGTTGTCCTAAAGAGCCAATATCCGGGCCACATTAAACAAATAAATTCTAAGCCTCAAGGGCATCAAAGGTTCCCCAAACAAATTAAACGGGCACTGAATGTATGTCTAAGTGGTATATATGTGGGAATGAATTGCAGCGAAGAGCGAATGAAAATGCTAATGAAAAAGCATTCTCCGGGCGTTTTCATTGTGTTTGGTTATTAATGTCATGGGAAAGGTAGATAATTACTCCCTGGTGTGTAGCATAACACTACAGGTTAGATATACTGGAATTGATGCTCTGGAAAAGTAAAATCAATAATGTAGATTACACCTTTGCGAGTACAATTTGGCTTGCTGTCCAAATCTACAGTACATGAGGCAGAATCGCCCAGGTTGAGTATCTGATTGGAAGTTTTAGCAAATACCAACCCTGCACAACAGCAACAACGTATAGTATTCTGTATCGAGAAAGTGGAATCCAACTCTAGAATAGACCATCTCCAGTATAGACCATCTCGAGTATAGACCAACTCCAGTATAGTCCAACTTCAGTGTGTCCAACTCCAGTGTAGACCAACTCCAGTACAGTCCAACTTCAGTATGTCCAACTCCAGTATAGACCAACTCCAGTACAGTCCAACTTCAGTATGTCCAACTCCAGTGTAGACCAACTCCAGTATAGTCCAACTCTAGTATAGTCCAACTCCAGTATGGTCCAACTCCAGTATAGACCAACTCCAGTGTAGTCTAACTCCAGAATAGTCCAACTCCAGAATAGTCCAACTCAAGTATAGACCAACTCCAGTGTAGTCCAACTCCAGTGTAGTCCAACTCCAGTATAGACCAACTCCAGTATAGTCCAACTCCAATGTAGACCAACTATAGTATAGTCCAACTCCAGTGTAGACCAACTACAGTATAGACCAACTCCAGTATAGACCAACTCCAGTATAGTCCAACTCCAGTGTAGACCAACTCCAGTATAGTCCAACTCCAGTATAGACCAACTCCAGTATAGACCAACTCCAGTATAGTCCAACTCCAGTGTAGACCAACTCCAGTATAGACCATCTCCAGTACAATCCAACTCCAGTATAGTTCAACTCCAATACAACCCAACTCCACTACAGACCACATCTAGTATTATCCAACATCAGTATAATCCAACTCCTGTGTTGTCCAACTTCAGTATAGTCCAACACCAGTATAGACCAACTCCAGTGTAGACCAACTCCAGTGTAGTCCAACTCCAGTGTAGACCAACTACAGTATAGTCCAACTCCAGTATAGACCAACTCCAGTATAGACCAACTCCAGTATAGACCAACTCCAGTGTAGTCCAACTCCAGTATAGATAAGTCCAGTATAGATAACTCCAGTATAGACCAACTCCAGTATAGACCAACTCCAGTCCAGATCGACATTCCACTGAAAAAGGAAGCTGCATTGATAATCCACTATTTAAAATAGATGATGGGGAAACCAATGCTGCGTCTGGCAGGATCAAATGACCGTGAACACTAATGGTTTCAAAATGACTACATCTTTCACTATCGCTCTACCTCAGAGGGAGACTTTATCATACTGATAAACAAGAAAAAATGCAGAGCGGGTCATTTTAGTGACATATGAAAGTGGAGCCGGCTACAGAACAAGGCTGTTGGACTGTAGTTAAGAGGCGAAGCAGAATCCATCAAGTCGACTATTATGTCTTCCCCACAGAATAATGATGGAAGGTTGGCAGCTCTGGCACTGATACCCAGCTGATCCTATTTGCAAAGGTAAATGCCAGCCTTGTACCTGGCCGAGATACTGAGATACACACTCCAACTTCTGTCTGCGGCGGACGAGAAGAGGGGGATTCAAAAGGCAGGGACAGGGAGAAACAAGAGAGGGAGTGGGAGAGGTGTAATAAAGTGTCAGATCACCATCAGTGCCAGCTCAGGGAAGGGACGTATGCAAACCGTGTTCTCCCTCACTGTCACTGTAATATGGGCCAATAAGTTTAATTGAAAATAAGTGATTTTGACCAAGTGTTAAGAAATCTCAGATAGTTGGGGGTTTGGAATGTAAATTGATAGAACAAAGTGAGAATATTCTGGAGGCCCTGTTTCAAAACCGATAAACAAACTTTAATTCATCATCTTCACTCCCTCTCTCTGTCACACACACACACACACACACACACACACACACACACACACACACACACACACACACACACACACACACACACACACACACACACACACACACACACACACACACACACACACACACACACACACAGAGTACAGCCTATGGTTTGAATTGAAGAGGCAGTCCATCAACTGGTGCTTTAAACTCAATATAAAGAGGCCCGGGACATGATGAAAAACCAAAAGGATGTCACACCTCCACCATATCACCAAAGGAACAGAGGTGCATGACAAGAGAGGCCTGACAACGACAAACAAGTTGTTTCTTACACACGCAACAATCTGTTTCCTTGTTGTTGGCACATTGGCTCCCCACTCCTATCTCTATGTAACAGCACACCTCCACCCATCTGCTTTAGTGAAAATGCACACATCCTCCAAAAACAAAACACCTCCAGATATATTCTCACCAGGAAGACCCCCCTCCACAACACCTTCTCCAGCTTTATCCTCAGCAGGAAGACCCCCCTCCACAACACCTTCTCCAGCTTTATCCTCAGCAGGAAGACCCCCTCCACAACACCTTCTCCAGCTTTATCCTCACCAGGAAGACCCCCCTCCAAAACACCTTCTCCAGCTTTATCCTCAGCAGGAAGACCCCCCTCCACAACACCTTCTCCAGCTTTATCCTCAGCAGGAAGACCCCTCCACAACACCTTCTCCAGCTTTATCCTCAGCAGGAAAACACCCCTCCACAACACCTTCTCCAGCTTTATCCTCAGCAGGAAGACCCCCTCCACAACACCTTCTCCAGCTTTATCCTCAGCAGGAAGAACCCCTCCACAACACCTTCTCCAGCTTTATCCTCAGCAGGAAGACCCCATCCACAACACCTTCTCCAGCTTTATCCTCAGCAGGAAGACCCCCTCCAGCTTTATCCTCAGCAGGAAAACACCCCTCCACAACACCTTCTCCAGCTTTATCCTCAGCAGGAAGACCCCCTCCACAACACCTTCTCCAGCTTTATTCTCAGCAGGAAGACCCCCTCCACAACACCTTCTCCAGCTTTATCCTCAGCAGGAAAACACCCCTCCACAACACCTTCTCCAGCTTTATCCTCAGCAGAAAGACCCCCCTCCACAACACCTTCTCCAGCTTTATTCTCACCAGGAAGACCCCCCTCCACAACACCTTCTCCAGCTTTATCCTCAGCAGGAAGACCCCCCTCCACAACACCTTCTCCAGCTTTATCCTCAGCAGGAAGACCCCCTCCACAACACCTTCTCCAGCTTTATCCTCAGCAGGAAGACCCCCTCCACAAAACCTTCTCCAGCTTTATTCTCAGCAGGAAGACCCCCTCCACAACACCCTCTCCAGCTTTATCCTCAGCAGGAAGACCCCCTCCACAACACCTTCTCCAGCTTTATCCTGAGCAGGAAAACACCCCTCCACAACACCTTCTCCAGCTTTGTCCTCAGCAGGAAGACCCCCTCCACAACACCTTCTCCAGCTGTATCCTCAGCAGCAAGACCTCCCTCCACAACACCTTCTCCAGCTTTATCCTCAGCAGGAAGACCTCCCTCCACAACACCTTCTCCAGCTTTATCCTCAGCAGGAAGACCCCCTCCACAACACCTTTTCCAGCTTTATCCTCAGCAGCAAGACCTCCCTCCACAACACCTTCTCCAGCTTTATCCTCAGCAGGAAGACCTCCCTCCACAACACCTTCTCCAGCTTTATCCTCAGCAGGAAGACCTCCTCCACAACACCTTCTCCAGCTTTATCCTCAGCAGGAAGACCCCCTCCACAACACCTTCTCCAGCTTTATCCTCAGCAGGAAGACCCCCCTCCACAACACCTTCTCCAGCTTTATCCTCAGCAGGAAGACCCCATCCACAACACCTTCTCCAGCTTTATCCTCAGCAGGAAGACCCCCTCCACAACACCTTCTCCAGCTATATCCTCAGCAGGAAGACCCCCTCCACAACACCTTCTCCAGCTTTATCCTCAGCAGGAAGACCCCCTCCACAACACCTTCTCCAGCTTTATCCTCAGCAGGAAAACACCCCTCCACAACACCTTCTCCAGCTTTATCCTCAGCAGGAAGACCCCCTCCACAACACCTTCTCCAGCTTTATCCTCAGCAGCAAGACCTCCCTCCACAACACCTTCTCCAGCTTTATCCTCAGCAGGAAGACCTCCCTCCACAACACCTTCTCCAGCTTTATCCTCAGCAGGAAGACCCCCTCCACAACACCTTTTCCAGCTTTATCCTCAGCTGCAAGACCTCCCTCCACAACACCTTCTCCAGCTTTATCCTCAGCAGGAAGACCTCCCTCCACAACACCTTCTCCAGCTTTATACTCAGCAGGAAGAGCCTCCTCCACAACACCTTCTCCAGCTTTATCCTCAGCAGGAAGACCTCCTCCACAACACCTTCTCCAGCTTTATCCTCAGCAGGAAGACCCCCCTCCACAACACCTTCTCCAGCTTTATCCTCAGCAGGAAGACCCCCTCCACAACACCTTCTCCAGCTTTATCCTCAGCAGCAAGACCTCCCTCCACAACACCTTCTCCAGCTTTATCCTCAGCAGGAAGACCTCCCTCCACAACACCTTCTCCAGCTTTATCCTCAGCAGGAAGACCTCCTCCACAACACCTTCTCCAGCTTTATCCTCAGCAGGAAGACCCCCTCCACAACACCTTCTCCAGCTTTATCCTCAGCAGGAAGACCCCCCTCCACAACACCTTCTCCAGCTTTATCCTCAGCAGGAAGACCCCATCCACAACACCTTCTCCAGCTTTATCCTCAGCAGGAAGACCCCCTCCACAACACCTTCTCCAGCTATATCCTCAGCAGGAAGACCCCCTCCACAACACCTTCTCCAGCTTTATCCTCAGCAGGAAGACCCCCTCCACAACACCTTCTCCAGCTTTATCCTCAGCAGGAAAACACCCCTCCACAACACCTTCTCCAGCTTTATCCTCAGCAGGAAGACCCCCTCCACAACACCTTCTCCAGCTTTATCCTCAGCAGCAAGACCTCCCTCCACAACACCTTCTCCAGCTTTATCCTCAGCAGGAAGACCTCCCTCCACAACACCTTCTCCAGCTTTATCCTCAGCAGGAAGACCCCCTCCACAACACCTTTTCCAGCTTTATCCTCAGCAGCAAGACCTCCCTCCACAACACCTTCTCCAGCTTTATCCTCAGCAGGAAGACCTCCCTCCACAACACCTTCTCCAGCTTTATACTCAGCAGGAAGAGCCTCCTCCACAACACCTTCTCCAGCTTTATCCTCAGCAGGAAGACCTCCTCCACAACACCTTCTCCAGCTTTATCCTCAGCAGGAAGACCCCCCTCCACAACACCTTCTCCAGCTTTATCCTCAGCAGGAAGACCCCCTCCACAACACCTTCTCCAGCTTTATCCTCAGCAGCAAGACCTCCCTCCACAACACCTTCTCCAGCTTTATCCTCAGCAGGAAGACCTCCCTCCACAACACCTTCTCCAGCTTTATCCTCAGCAGGAAGAGCCTCCTCCACAACACCTTCTCCAGCTTTATCCTCAGCAGGAAGAGCCTCCTCCACAACACCTTCTCCAGCTTTATCCTCAGCAGGAAGACCTCCTCCACAACACCTTCTCCAGCTTTATCCTCAGCAGGAAGACCCCCCTCCACAACACCTTCTCCAGCTTTATCCTCAGCAGGAAGACCCCCTCCACAACACCTTCTCCAGCTTTATCCTCAGCAGGAAGACCCCCTCCACAACACCTTCTCCAGCTTTATCCTCAGCAGGAAGACCCCCTCCACAACACCTTCTCCAGCTTTATCCTCAGCAGGAAGACCCCTCCACAACATCTTCTCCAGCTTTATCCTCAGCAGGAAAACACCCCTCCACAACACCTTCTCCAGCTTTATCCTCAGCAGGAAGACCCCCTCCACAACACCTTTTCCAGCTTTATCCTCAGCAGCAAGACCTCCCTCCACAACACCTTCGCCAGCTTTATCCTCAGCAGGAAGACCTCCCTCCACAACACCTTCTCCAGCTTTATCCTCAGCAGGAAGACCCCCTCCACAACACCTTTTCCAGCTTTATCCTCAGCAGCAAGACCTCCCTCCACAACACCTTCTCCAGCTTTATCCTCAGCAGGAAGACCTCCCTCCACCACACCTTCTCCAGCTTTATCCTCAGCAGGAAGAGCCTCCTCCACAACACCTTCTCCAGCTTTATCCTCAGCAGGAAGACCTCCTCCACAACACCTTCTCCAGCTTTATCCTCAGCAGGAAGACCCCCCTCCACAACACCTTCTCCAGCTTTATCCTCAGCAGCAAGACCTCCCTCCACAACACCTTCTCCAGCTTTATCCTCAGCAGGAAGACCTCCCTCCACAACACCTTCTCCAGCTTTATCCTCAGCAGGAAGAGCCTCCTCCACAACACCTTCTCCAGCTTTATCCTCAGCAGGAAGACCTCCTCCACAACACCTTCTCCAGCTTTATCCTCAGCAGGAAGACCCTCCTCCACAACACCTTCTCCAGATTTACCCTCAACAGGAAGGCCCTCCTCCACAACACCTTCTCCAGCTTTATCCTCAGCAGGAAGAGCCTCCTCCACAACACCTTCTCCAGCTTTATCCTCAGCAGGATGACCCCCCTCCACAACAACATTTAGTTATAGTCTATTGACTAATGACAGTAATCCTGCTATCTGTAATAGCCAACAAACCTAATGCAGACAAGGGGCCAATCAAATCCCCATACGCAATGTAGGGCAAGTGAGTAAGAGACTGGAGAAGTCACAAATAAACCTGAGATACACTGATGCTTTATTCTAGCAGCGCTGTCTGGCAATACAGATTATTTCCCCCAGTGGAAGGAATTACAAATAACCCAAACGGGGCTTAGGCGGTGTGTAGGGTTGCCTGCAATGTAATTGTGGTGCTGGGTGACCAGGCTGCAAATAGTGTATGCAGGTGATCCAAATTCACTTGTGAGTTATTATGTTTTATTATCTTGGAACGTTGGATACTGTGAACTCATTTGACTGTGTAAAGAAATGTGACCTGTTTCTGTTGATACATCTGAAGTGAAACATTTTTGCTCACTTTTTTCAAAGGTTGAAAAGAAGTGTGAATAAATGCATCTCCAACATGTCAACTCTGATTTGGTTGTTGTACAGAATGCGGTAGACTTACGTTCTTCATCTGACATTGTGCGTCTGAGTGGGGAGACTACAGGTGGCTGACAGGAACATTATTTGGGGAAAACAAAGTTATGTCAGACACCTGGGGTTCTCCTCTTGACATACCAAAAACCAATTGATTACAACACCAGAAACCTGAATAAGGGTATTAAACACAGAGACTGGAGCTGAGGGAACTAAGGTTGAACTTAAACAGGATAGATATTGTTAGGCTTCGTCATAGACTGGCAATAGATACATGGACATAAACTGGA
This sequence comes from Oncorhynchus kisutch, assembly GCF_002021735.2. Classification (NCBI taxonomy): domain Eukaryota; kingdom Metazoa; phylum Chordata; class Actinopteri; order Salmoniformes; family Salmonidae; genus Oncorhynchus; species Oncorhynchus kisutch. Next base: position 47,375,225 of record NC_034193.2, read on the forward strand.
TCTTTTTGTACAATCAATGTTCATTGTCTTTCTGTGCTAATGTCATTTTATCTACACTAGCAGCTTTTTCTGAAGTGAATTGTTTGCTCTCATTAACACTTCTAACTTAATAATGAAATCAAAACCCCATATCCCCAAGTGACCACAGTAATTGCTGTAACGATGTGTGCTGAGAGTCTGGAAGCAAGTTCAGGGAGTGAGTGTTTTAATAAATAAACACAACATAATACAAAATGACAAACCAAGAACAATACACAGACATGAAACAGAAACCATAATGCCTGGGGAAGGAACTAAAGGGAGTGACATATATAGGGAAGGTAATCAGAGAAGTGATGGAGTTCAGGTGAGTCAGAAGATGCACAGGTGCGCGTAACGATGGTGACAGGTGTGCGCCATAACGAGCAGCCTGGTGACCTCGAGGCCGGAGAGGAAGCACACGTGACAATTGCAATGTGTACTGAATACTTGAACTCAACGGTCCCACCAAGTTAACGTTTTGATGAACATATCCCTTACACTATCCATTAGGGACCCAAAGCCTTGTCTCGCAGGTCCAACGTGGTGTGTGAGCCGAGATGCAATATGTTTAGAATGGAATACAACTTGAATTGTGGGGACTTTTTTTCACTTCCACCACTAGCTTCCTACACTCCACCCCCCCCTCCCCCCAACACAATACATCTCAAATTATAAACACGTTCAGAAAAATATTATCTATGCTTTCTCTCTTTGAATCTAACAGCAGGGAGGGTGTTACATAAATAACTGAACTGCACTAAACAACCCGGGCCTGACGCTGTCTAGCATAACAGCTCTTGTCAAAAGATGTATAAGACAAGCAGCTCTAATACTGAAGTCAATTAGGAGACCTGAACAATGGAAAAGCCACAAAGGAACAAAGAAGAACAGGAAGAAAAATGGTTCTGTATTATGTTTGAGTTGTTTCTGCACTTTCCACCCACATACTTTTGTGAGAAGTGTCACAAACTAACTAATTGTATCGCCCTTAGTCAGAGAGAGAGAGAGAGAGAGGAACAGCTACATCAATAGTAATGTCTTTACCCTGAGCACACGTTCTGAGATAAGAGGTCAGCCAGAGTTCTAGAACTCGAAATAGAACAGACATTGAGGAAAGAGATAAAGATTGACCTGCATTGAATACAAAAAGACTGAAGACAAATAGTAAAGTGATCTGACAAAGCTTGTTATCAGTACAGGACAGACTGTTTTAAAGTTGCACTTGTATTGACTCTCAATGAAATATACTACATGATCTAATTTACTAATCACCATTGGATTCCACATTGCATCAGTGCTTAAGGAATCGTTTCATCAGAACGGTAAGTATGTTGTCGAAGAGTGTTCCATGTCCACAATGGTTCGTCTTCTGAGGGTGTTCCATGTCCACAATGGTTCATCATTTTAATGCAAACAAAATTTCACCAACATCTATAGTGTACACTAAACAGCCCAAAAGGTTCTGTTTCAAATTCGTATAGGCGGCATTCTAAAATGAAGGCCATCACAGACCGAAAGTGTAACAAATTACAACCTCTGGATCTGTCCAGGTTTCATTGTTATGACCGATATTGGGGTCAGTTAGCAACCCAAGGTGTCAGTCTTGTCCCTGCTCCACCTCAACCAGACTCCCCTTTGTGATAGCCATCTTGGTAGCCAGGTAAGACTCATTTGGCCATAATGGTAGGTCTTCTTCACAGGGGGTTATATGGGATGTGACCTGTGTGTGAGTGGGGGGTACAGAGCTCTCCTGATACTACTGTACAGTGAAGGTTACAGATGAGAGCATAGGTGTATAGGACTGCAGAGTCGCTGTATGTGGTTTGCAGGCCTATAGTGCTGACATCTTCTAACGAATATTATAATGTTCATTAGTAGTTACAAGTAAAGTTACTGTGTAGTTGGAATCATGTTATAACACAAACATTTTCAATGCTCTAAATATATCGCCATGGTAATTAAATAAGGTAACATCAAATGGATAACAATAATCAATATTCTAATCAAAACTTCCAGCTAAATAAATCATTAAATCAGAAGAATGTTCAATAAACTAATACGGTGCCGTTGGAACCGAGATGGAAATAAGGTAAAAAATGTATAGCTTGGAGTTTTATCCAACTGTGTATCACAGTTCAAAATCCAAAGCGTACTGTATCAAACAACCAAAAAATGACATGGAGCTCACCTTCTGGTCGTGGCTGTAGGCTAGAGCCCAGTCCTCCTGTGTTGGATGGAACAGAAGGCTTAGAATGTAGAAGCTGAGGCGGTATTTCTGATAGCTCGCTCCTTCATCCGAGCTGATGAGCACACTGCTCTCAAACTCAGGGTCTGTCAGCACCATTATCTGGAAGAGAGGGAGAGGGTGGAGAGAGAGAGAGAGAGAGAGAGAGAGAGAGAGAGAGAGAGAGAGAGAGAGAGAGAGAGAGAGAGAGAGAGAGAGAGAGAGAGAGAGAGAGAGAGAGAGAGAGAGAGAGAGAGAGAGAGAGAGAGAGAGAGAGAGAGAGAGAGAGAGAGAGAGAGAGAGAGAGAGAGAGAGAGAGAGAGAGAGAGAGAGAGAGAGAGAGAGAGAGAGAGAGAGAGAGAGAGAGAGAGAGAGAGAGAGAGAGAGAGAGAGAGAGAGAGAGAGAGAGAGAGAGAGAGAAGGGGTCACCATATCAGCACTCCAGGTCTAGTGGTTGGCATGCAGCATGCTGTTACTAGCGCTAAGACCTTCACTTTGTTTTGGACTTCATTTTACAAATGTGCCTCTCGTGCTCTGTTGCCATGGTTTTTTGGCCTCTTCCAGTGCACGCACAGGTCTACACTTTGGTGCACTTTGGCTTCCAGTCACCCCTCTCCAGATACATTCCCTTTAATGAGATAGAGGTGGTTCAGAATGGCCCTGTGGACCTTTGAGGGGGCCACAACACAACTGCAACAATAAGTTGCTATGTAAAAGAATAGGATCAGTTTTAAGAACATAGTGTAGATCAATAGGCTGCTGTGTTATGGTATTCTGTAACACCGCTGTGAAGGAAGAGAGAACTCCACAACTTTGCATTCACCATGCGTGACTACATGTTTAGGCAATGCAATTTGTTTTGAACAATATTTAAATGTGTGATAAGAAAGAACAAATATTTGTGCAATAAAGAATAATGTCTTTGTGGAATGCTCTGTGTTACCACAGTGGCGGGAATTCTAATTCCATGCTAGGAATTATACAGTCTCTACTTTCATTTCGTCAGGAATTCAGTGAAAATGTAAATGTTTTGTTGCATACTTGTTAGAAATTAGCCTATTGAGAAAGCAATAACAGAGTAAGATCTGTAAAACTAAAATCATAATAGCAATGCAAATGTAGGTATTAAGTATAATTCTGTAAATTAGAGTACATACCCAAAACCAAAGATACTGTGAAAGTACACAACATTGACACAACTTAATTAATATGAAGCCCTTTGTTTGGAAGCCTGTATGATATATAATATTAAATACTACATTGTATCTATTTCTTGGTATAATATAATGTATTTGTGGGGGAAGTAAAGCAGACATTTTCATTAAAGTTCATTACTCTGAAAACACCAAAATATCCCTATTTTCTCAAAGTAATCCATAGATGTATTGATTAATAAGACATATATAGCTCAGATAGGCTTTCTCTTTGTGATGTAATGCAATAAGACATTAACCTGATACCTGGCTTTAATGATAATTAACTACTAAACCCAGACAGAAGAAGGAGAAGGGGAAAGCGTGACTTGGATAGTGTCACAGCACAAACGGCTGTGTTTTCTTTCACTGCAACAGATTTGAATTGGAAAAAGCAGCAGTGCATTTGTCACTGACAAAAATAACATCCTCTTTCCCCAGCTTTAACTAGGAATAATCCCCACCCCTCTTTCCCCAGTTTTAACTAGGAATAATCCCCACCCCTCTTTCCCCAGCTTTAACTAGGAATCCTCTTCACCCCTCTTTCCCCAGCTTTAACTAGGAATAATCCCCGCCCCTCTTTCCCCAGCTTTAACTAGGAATAATCCCCGCCCCTCTTTCCCCAGCTTGAACTAAGAATCCTCCCCACCCCTCTTTCCCCAGCTTTAACTAAGAATCCTCCCCACCCCTCTTTCCCCAGCTTTAACTAGGAATCCTCCCCACCCCTCTTTCCCCAGCTTTAACTAGGAATAATCCCCACCCCTATTTCCCCAGCTTTAACTAGGAATCCTTCCCACCCCTCTTTCCCCAGCTTTAACTAAGAATCCTCCCCATCCCTCTTTCCCCAGCTTTAACTAAGAATCCTCCCCATCCCTCTTTCCCCAGCTTTAACTAGGAATCCTCCCCACCCCTCTTTCCCCAGCTTTAACTAGGAATCCTCCCCACCCCTCTTTCCCCAGTTTTAACTAGGAATCCTCCCCACCCCTCTTTCCCCAGTTTTAACTAGGAATCCTCCCCACCCCTCTTTCCCCAGTTTTAACTAGGAATCCTCCCCACCCCTCTTTCCCCAGCTTTAACTAGGAATAATCCCCACCCCTCTTCCCCCAGCTTTAACTAGGAATCCTCCCCACCCCTCTTTCCCCAGCTTTAACTAGGAATAATCCCCACCCCTCTTTCCCCAGCTTTAACTAGGAATAATCCCCACCCCTCTTTCCCCAGCTTTAACTAGGAATCCTCCCTGGTGGTGATTTAGATACATTGTTTTTCATTAAAGCCAATAAACAGACTGCGGACTCTGTGCCAGTTTTTTTCTTTAAAAAAATATGTTTCTTCAATTTTTTTGTAGTTCACCTCACCTTCGAATTTTGCCATTGTCATTGCCCTCACTGAGTGGATGAGGGACTGTGAATGGCCCCGTCTACTTCTCCCAGAGTCGTAGGGCCTTGTCACATGTAATTAAATAGTTTCTAACGTCAGGTCTAATAATTTCTCATAATATTGTATTAAGCGACAGCATTTATTATGAGTGGAAATTGTATTTCACCTTGCATTTTTTATTCTTCTGTCAGGACCTTTCTCTCTGTCTCACCACTTAGAGGGGAAAGCACAAATGCTACAAGTCATTGAAGGGTCTGCGTGGATCAGTGTTTCTTCACCACTGAACAAGGAGACACTGAATGTTTCTCAGCTCTCTAATAATAATTTAGGTGAGTCCTTTTCAACTTTATATTTACTGTAATACATTTCATATTAAGACATATGTCTATTGAGGGCTTGTTGTATAGCTGTGTGTATAGCTGTACTCTGTATATCCCCTGTATCACTGTTGCATTTACTGGAAGGTGTAATATTACACTTTATATGTTGACAATAAAAGGAATTGGATAAGAAATGTATTAATTAACTGCCAAAGATGATTCATCTTAAACCAACCTGATTTAACTTCCTGCACGGTAAATATTATTTGCCATGTGACATATTCAATAATAAACCCTATTTAAACATAATTTCTCTTACAAAATGTAGAAAAATGTATTGGACAAATACCATAACTGGACTAAAAGCCTTCTCATAACCCATCTCTCAGTAGATTGAATTCATTTCCTTTCGGAAATTGTTTATGTGGATCATATGGATATGGGCATGTCCATCTGTTCCTGAATCAGTTTTAACAGGCACGAAGTTCCACGAGGGGAGGTTATGTAACAGCTCACATCATCGTCAATAACTTTCACCTCATCAAATATACCATCGCATCGCCGGGTAATTAAGATTTTGCTCCACATCCATTTGCCAATCGATCTCCCGGGAATAAAGAGGAGTGAGGCTAGTTACAAAGCTTAGATCAATACAGGTTGGAGGGATAACCTCGGCATGTCATCTGCTGATGTTCAGCTAGTTGGTGGGAGTCCAGCTAATCATCAAGCGAGGAGTGCGATAGTCATTGCTGTGTTGTCTGAGGGGCTGAAGCCTGCTGTTGGACGGTGCTTGATCTATCGCTGACCACAAACAAGGGGAGGAGCGGAGGAGAGGATTTCTCACAGCAGAATAATCTTGTCAAACCCAGATCAATTGCGACCTATCTGTGAGTGAGCAGTCTGTAGGGAAGGTATAAAAAGGCTAAATTCTGGTGAATTGGGATATCACTCTAGATACAACCATAGAAATAGAATGTCTATTCATTCTATGTCTTTTAATTCTATTCATACGTTGAGAATGCTAGACTCTTCCTTATTATCAGTGGCTGTGAGTCAAACTGTGCAGAAGACCTCGGAATAAGGCTGAACATGCATAAGGGCAATTCATGATGGGTGTTTTCTTCACAAGCGTGAAGATAAATGTCAGCACCATCATTCAAATCTATTATCTGCTCCTTGAAAGGTCAAGCCTCTGTCTTTTTACCTTTAGACAACATGAGGATATAGTCGGTGACGTTAACAGAATATTGTTGCGTGGAAACCAATCGATTGTAATGCTATATTCACGTGGGATAAAAAAACACCATTGAGGCATTAAATACACAAATATATTGTCATGGTGATTTAAGGGTCATTACTGCCTCATCTCAACAGATATAGAGATAATCCTCGTGGTGTTTTTCCCATGCTACACACACATGTTATGCTTGGCCACTGGAATGCAATGAGGAGAAAACGTCCCAGCTTATCCAGTAGAGAGTTGCACTCATCCATCAATAATGAGATAAGAGATAAGGTGAGGAGGATCGTGGATCGGTGGAAGCCTGAGGTCAATAGTGGTTGTCTACAAAACATGGCCCTGACGAGGGCATCTGGACATCATAGTATCTCGTGACTAGCTTCTACTACAACGTAATTCCCTAACTGGGGTAAAGAAAACTACAAGATCCTCAGTCTATCACCCTAAAAGGGAGATGATAAAGCCCTTGCAGCAAATCTGCTGCCTGTCCATGTATCTTGTGTGTCTTTGGATCGGTTAGCCTATATCCCTGTACCTGGGAAATGTGCTGAATGGGCATACTCTACCTTCAACTAGACTATAGGGTCTATCGCTAAGTCCGGCCGGCCAGTGGGAAAATAGTCACAGGGCCAGACCTAGGTATTACTGAGTTCAAGGCTGACCTGGGTTAAGTCCATCAGCTCGGTATCCCACAAACCATCTCTTTCCATGGAGGGATTTTCAGGGTCAGCGCTAGTGATCTATGGACTGATTTGACTCTTCGGGAGGCCCAGAAAGCCAGCTGGGGCCCTTTTCCCTTCACATTACCAACAGAGAAAAGTTTATTCATGGACGGTTTGCTAGTGACGGACCTTAACATGACCCTTAGAATGTTTTCAGGAGAGACTGAGACACCTGTGTTATAATGTGGAAAAGATGGTCTGCTTCCCAGAATAAAAAGAAACTTTGCCCAGAGAAGATTCATTTTTCTTCAGCATTTATCTACAAAACAACAAGATTCTTTCTTTCTAAAAGGTATTTTTTGGTCTCTGTGTTGTGTCATGGTAAATGTCCTGGGGCCATAACTACAGTATGAGTAAGTGTTTCTTGGTAGCAATCTTGAATTGCTAAATATGGTCATTAAACTTTGGTTATCTCACAAACTACAAAAACATTTAAAAGCATGAAAGAAAAGATTTATTCAAACCATATTTATTTGAGTCTACCGTCTAACCTTCACTTCGTTTTAACATTTGATTTGATCAGAAATAACAATTAGTGGCAGCAGAGAATGAACAATGAACAATTCAGTTCTAGTTGACTCAACTAAATGTAATTAAGACTTAGTCAGTTATGTGTTATTGAAAATCACTCTTTTGAAGTTTGTCTTACCTTTCTCTTGTTGGATGGACAGACATACAGGTAACTCAGCACAGTCTTAGATCCCACTTTGTCATTCATCCTCTCATAGGTGGATCCATAGTCTGTTGATCTGTAAATGAAAAAAATATGTTTAGACTGAGATAAATACAGACAGACAGACAGGCAGTTCAATGTATAGACAGACAGACATACAGACTTATAGACAGTGGTTATTTACTGACACCTACTTCCAACCACAACCACATCTTAAGGTAGGTTTCTGACCTAATTAAATCATCTTGGCTTTGAACCAAGTCATGTGAAATAGCCCTGTTATTGTACACATTGGCTTTCTCACCCTTATAACTACAGGAATCTAGGGTGCTTGATCCTATAACATGCAACCTAATTATACGACCATGTTGCACAGAGCAAAAACCATTCCTGTGTTATAACACCAGCATAATAACCAGTTATTGATAGGTGCTTATGGAAACAAACCATTCACAGATGCCTGGGGGCCTAATACCTTTAGTAATTTATGACTACCTTGAAATGAAATATGACGAATGCAAAAACATGTGGATGTGCCCGGAATTCAGGAAGCTGGAATAATTTAGCAATACAAAATGAGCTGTTAGCTAACTCCAGAGCAGAGCACACTCCCATTTGCCTTTCCAGTCTCCAAAGTTCCCTTTTAGTGGTAGTATAATTTTTCCCCCCCACCCAATTTTTTGTTGGTTTTATACACATTTTGTCGTTGTAGTTCTGAATCCTGCAAGTCATCTTTAAATTCTCAGCCATTCAGAACCAAAAGGTTGCACGTCTTGATTGTTGACCAATGACCAGTCATCAGCACTGGAGCACAAAGGTGGACACACATATCCAAATTAGTGATCAAAAATAAAAACAGAATAGATCTACGTTTATCATCAATATAAAATCCCTTTTAGAGATTTACTACTGACACATCTTTTCCAGAACAGGCTACGTGGTGATTTGATTGATCTAATTTCATATTTCAGAAAGGCCAAGTTTGGGTGCCCATTGGCTATAAACAGAGTATAACAAACATTAGGAATGCCTTCCTAATATTGAGTTGCCCTCCCCCTCAAAACAGCCTCAATTTGTTGGGGCATGGACTCTACAAGGTGTCGAAAGCGTTCCATAGGGATGCTGGCCCATGTTGACTCCAATTCTTCCCACAGTTGTGTCAAGTTGGCTGGATGTCCTTTGGGTGATGGACCATTCTTGAGACACCCTGGAAACTGTTGAGCCTGAAAAACCCAGCAGCGTTGCAGTTTTTGACACAAACCGGTGCGTCTGGGTCCTACTACTGTACCATACCCCATTGAAAGGCACTTCTATTTTTTTCTCTTGCCCATTCACCATCAGAACAACACACATACACCATCTCAATTGTCTCATGGCTTAACAATCCTTTTTAACCTGTCTCCTCCCCTTCATCTACACTGATTGAAGTGGATTTAACAAGTGACATCAATAAGGGATCATAGATTTCACCTGGATTCACCTGGTCAATCTTTGTAATGGAAAAAGCAGTTGTTTTTGATGTTTTATACACTCAGTGTATGTCTAAAGATAAACAGCTCTAACATTGCACTGCTTTCAATATTATGGAATGAAGATTTAACATATCATGGTCATTTTAGTATGACATTTGTGAGGAATAACAGGGCAACCAGGCTAACAACAAGCACTCTGCAAGCATGCTGCCCTCCAAAGTGATGGAATGGTGCAGACAGACATGTTTTCCTTATGATCCTGTAACCTCCGATTAAAAATAGGCCGTATGATTTTGCTTGCTCTGGACACCAGAGAAGTGACACTATATATCCCTAGCTGATGTTGGCTGCTAACATGAATGACTTTCAGCTCAAAATGCAGGTGTAAAACACAGTTTATTTCTGTAGCCTATCTGGTGTTTTGAAAAACGCTGTATAGACAGGCTACATTTCCGTACTGATTGTGTGTGCATGTTCACATGAGCCTAAGAATAGCTACCATGTCCCTGTGATTACCTAATTATTTAAATCTGAAGACTGCAAAAAGTCCACACCCACTCAGCATTTAACCCCCTTCTGATGTGCGGTGCAATTTACAGTATGAGTGAGGAAAGACGAATGGGAACGTATTCTTATTTTATAGGTCTTCAGGTTCTTCTCCTCCTGATGGCGTAGTCGGCAGAGAGTAGTGCAGCTCTGCCAGTAATAGAGTATCGGTTTAAATTACAACAAGATCTTTCCTCATTCCAGTTCATCCCTGAGTGCTGGGGAGAGACGGTCACGATGATTACAAAGTAGAATAACGAGAGAGACAGACACTGCATGAGGGCGTGCTGACAGCTTCTACAGGAGATTTTGTTTTTAAAGAGTTGGAGAAATGAATGGGGCGATGACTGATTGGAGAGGGACATTTTTATATGGAATGGGCCTCCGAGCACTAGGGAGCTCCCACAGGCTGCGTTATGTTGTTTGAGTCTTCTCATGTCCGCGGCAGGCAGGGACATTACAGCAAAGACACAGAATACTGTCTGACTGAGTTGCTTGCCAAGTATAAATTGAAGAGATAGCAAGTTCCTGTGTGCTATTGTATGTAGGCTATGAATCCATTTTACTTTTCACCACTTAGTTCTATCCTCAAGTACTAAGGCTCTGGTGTGAGAGTGTCACAGACAGACTGTACAATCAGACAGAAATGCATTCAATCAAACCTCTAAACCATAACGTCTCTTTCAGTTGGTCTGATTTCCACGGTGCCTTTTTTGTTATTCCAAAACCTAGAATGAATAGATATTCATGAGTGTCTGTGAGGAAGGAAGCTGTACTCATAATTAGCATTCAATTGCAGTGTTTCAACCTGGCTACACCGCCATACAATAGGCACTTCTCTTTCTTCCTTAATTTCTATTCAGTCATTTCTTCCTCATCAGCCCCTGTCCACCGAGACGGTTGTTTATCTGGTGTTTGGTGTTTAGGTTCTGGTCTGGATACAATGTGTTGAGGGAGGTTGAGACAGAGAGAGCCAGAAGCAGTGTTGCAAGTGAAGGGAGATTCTGAGAAAAAGACCAAACTTAATTTGCCTTCAGAATTTCAATTCTGAGCGAAACATAGCTGACGTTTCTTCAGCAGCACAGTAGAGAGCTAATACTCGCTCTTGCTGTTGGAGTAGCAGTTTATGAAATATCACAACGCCTTCCAAGGCATCTGAAACTAATGGGGTATTGGCTTGCTGATGGAAGATAGCAGCAGTCTGAAATATTCCTTGACTATCAGAGAAGGGATTAGGCACTGCAGTAGTTACACTGTCTGCTGTAATTGTGTCTACCTGCATTGCGGAAGAAACACTGAGGTAGTGTGGATATTAGTGATGAAATGCTTTCACTATAGTAAAGAAGTCAGTTATTCAAGGTAAATAAGAGTGCTTGAAGCAGTTTAATCATCCATTCCATTTGTACACTGTTTGAGGCAAGAGAAAACATCTCTCATATCCTAGAGTTAAACTCTAATATACTAGGAGCTTCAATCCAATAACTTTCTTTTCCAAGCAATGAAAGGCAGTTGCTTCAGAATACAATATACCGACAGTGAAAGAGATTAGAATCTAAGTACTAAGTAATATTATGTTAAAGTAAACACTGAGGGGTAATATACAGAGTGAGGCTAAATCTTGTTTGAAGATTCATGTCGAGATTATTCGTAAACTCTAAAGCCATGCACCTCATACTGTAACGGATTTCCTCCTCTTCGTCTGTGGAGGAGTAAGGATCGGATCAAAACACAGCGTTGTAAGTGTCCATATTGATTTATTCAAAAACACAACTGAACACTGGAACAAAATAATAAACGTTAAATATACGAAAACCCGAAACAGTACCGTGTGGCCCAAACACTCACAGGGAAACAAACACCCACAATCCAAAAGTGAAACCCAGGCTACCTAAGTATGATTCACAATCAGAGACAACTAACGACACCTGCCTCTGATTGAGAACCATACTAGGCCGAACACAAAAACCAACATAGAAAAACAAACAGACTGCCTACCCCAACTCACGCCCTGACCATACTAAAACAAAGAGTAAAATAACAGAACTATTGTCAGAACTTGACACATACTGCCGATTGCTGAATATGTAACATACATATAACAGTCCAGGGAAATAACAGAATCCTGGATGTTTCTTCTCGGAAATCAAATCCCCCTTTCGACCAGGTTCCATCTTCCCTGACAAAGTGAGGAGCTTTTTCATAACTAAATCAATTTCGGAGGGGTGTGAGATAGAGGGAGAAAACAATGTGCATGTTCCTTTATGAACATCAAATGAACAGTAACAACAACAAAAAATCTGTGACCAAAAATCACATTAGACATTGTTGTGAGGCTTTGCCAGATGGCTGCATGTAACATTTAAGTTGTTGGTGTGCAGAGGCAGCGTGTGGAGACCAGGCTCTGGGGAGAGAGGAAAAAACCTAGTGCTTCAAATCCAAGAGTGGGACCAAACTCCCAAACCAAATCACCTCAGTCTGTCGTAACACACAATACAAAAAAAGATAAAGACTGGGGCGTTCAGGAGCGCAACTGACTCAGAGGTCTTACTCCTGTATTGATCCAGCAGGGAAACTAAAGGTTGGTGAGCTGTCTTGCACAGCTAGCTCACGGACTGATGCCTCTCTTGGTCTCTTGCATCTGACTTGGCTGGCCACTGACCAAACCAAAGAGTTAGTAACTGTGTGCTAGCGTAACTAAGACACCAGACACACTAGCCAGGGAGAAAAACTGGAAAACCTTATCCAAAATTTCTACCGGGGCCCAAAACTTTTACATGGTCGGGTTGTTAGTGTCAGAAGTGTGGTTAACAAAAAGGAACAACTTTACCTGACATTGCAACTGTGAGAGAGAAGAGAGAAAACAGGAAAGTTCTTAGCTGAAAACCCAGAGGCAAGATCAAGCCTTCAGGCACTAAACATGATCTTTCCTCTGATTGACATGCTTGAACATTATTCTGAACGTAGACGAAGCCCAGGCATCCAGTCTTAAAGGTTTCTGAACACAACGTCTGAATCCACAGTGAAACATTTCTACAGCTATTGTTTGAGATACTACAGGTTATTTTTGTTTGTAGCCAGACTGCAAGGGAATGACAGATGCAACATGGGTCCAAACACCAGATCCTAGACCCGATGAGTCAACTGTCTGGATGGATGCTGAGACCTCTGGACGACAAGGAAAATGAGAGTTTAGCGACTGAGATTTTGGTTGGTAGAGACACACCGCAATGGGCATGAATTACCATCATTGCTCTGATAGATAGTGCTGGATAGCAGAGAGACTGTGGGGCCAGAGATCTTAATAAGAGACAGATGACAAGAGGTAATGTGAAAAGGTCATGCAATACCTGACTAAAAGGGAAAAAAGTGAATAGTTGACGGGAAATAGCTGACTTGAACTATTCAACACCCAAACTGTTCTAACTCTTCATTATCATTCCTCATAGCAGATCACATTGTGAGATTCTGGAATAAAAAGTGTTTCAACTTCAAAAAGAGGAAACCATCTCTACCTTCTTGAAAAACAAATTAGAGAAGTGCAGTCAACACAGATAATGTGGTAGAAAATGTTCTGCAGAGTCGGGGGGCCCATAAAGAAACAGTTATCTGATAATAAGGCCCACAGTAAAAGGGACTGTGATAGCACATTGTCTCAGGCTAATCTAAACCCTTAATATACACCATTAACAATCACATCTCCGGGACAAATCACAAGAGCCTCCCATCATCAAACTGCTGTCATTTTGAGTTCAGAGACAATAGCTGAGCTGAAAGTTTTGTGACGACTGTGAAAATCCATTCCACTAGCGCTTGCATGCCAAAGAGAAACAGAGAGAGAGAGAGAGAGAAAGAAAGGGAGGAGAAAATGAAGAGGGGGATAAAGAATGAAGAGAATGCGTCAGCAGAGGAAGGGGTCGAGAGCAAAGGCTGCAAATACAGCTTTTAATCATCTCTGCTGCCATCAGCATACCTTATCTCAGGAAGGGGACCAGCATTGTACAAGCTGTCAGAGTGTTTATCTGTTGGAACATATACACAACGCAGAGGCATTGAGACACACACACACACACACACACACTTCTCACCCCTAAGGTACACTAGCTGTAGAATAATCTCTCCTCCATTGAAGCATAATTGAAAATAACTTTTGGAGAATTGACACATTAAGGGTACATAAAGATATTTGCAGGTGTTTGCGGGAAGAGCACAGTGGATCGTTGGTGAGAGACATGTAGGAGGGTGGAAACTCAAGCGTGAATGAATAATGGAGGGAAAAACATTCACATTTACTGACTGGGTCCAATCAGTGAGAGGAGATGTGTTTTTTCTTCTTTATCTCGACACTTGGAGTGACCTTGAAAAATGAGAAACAGGCAACAGAGACAGGAAGAGGAAATATGAAACAGTCCATGCGTGAAACAAAACTACAACAGCAGGAACAGGGAAATGTGTCTGATGCAGAAACAGATTCACTACACCATCTAGGCTCTCTGGCTTTTTGATAATAAACTAGGAAGTCAAAGAATATTCCCAATGTGGGAAATGAAGATGTTAGATAAGAACCAAGGTACTGTAGGTACTGTATAGCTATTGCAGGTAGCCTGGAGGTTTACAGCATTGGGCAAGGTCGCTGGTTCAAATCCTGGAGCCGACAAGATGAGAAATATGTTGCTGGGCCCTTGATCAAGGCACTTAACCCAAATTGCTCCAGGGGCGCTGGGCAATAGTGACCCTGGTCGTAACCCCACTCCCTGCGGGTGTCTCAGGGGGAGTTGGGATATGCAAGAAACACATTTCCATGACACACTTGTAACAGGACAGATATAAGCACCCCCTAAATGTATTATTGTTATTTGTCAAGTGTTACTGAGCAGTTTGGAGGAGGAGAAAAACTATGAGACAGGAATGTTTCAATCTCCCAATGTACCTAATCCTAACATGGAACTGTACGGATATAACAGATAAGAGTGAGCACAAGATACAGCATTTGTCATAAGTTATTGGACACAGGGGGAAAAACATGAACGTTTCCATTTCACAAATCCTACTTTTATGGCACTTTGATCAAGTTACTGGACACAGGGGAAAACAACTATGAGACATGAAAGTTTAAATCTCACTATGGACCTAAGTCATTTTTTCAAGGCACTTTTATCGTGGCCTTCATGGCATGTTTGCGTGTCATTACTTTCATTCACAAATGCACTCTTGAAGTGCTGTGAAGAACTATAGCGGAAGAAACACTGACATTTGGAGGATGTTTTTAAGTGACCTCACATACGGTCTCGTTGATACCTCTGTCACGTTCAACATTCCTCTTTCACTCGTGACTGTGCATCTTCAAGCGATTTAGCTTGACCTCGTGTTCTCCCCTGTTCTCCACATTCCACAAAGCTCTTTTCCAAAACAAATCTTTCAATAAACATATAAAAGTTTGAGATTCCCCCTCCAGGCGTGATTATTTCTGCACGAGGGTGAAGAGAGCGTTTTAGGTCACACCGAGACAAATCCACGAGCGAGTCAGCGACATCCGCTCTTTTCCCGCTCATCGCCGAGCATCGCCAATGACCTGAAACGCAATAGTGTTGACTCATTGTGTGGTCACCTCAGAACCTCTTCCTGCCTGACAACACCCTAACACGCACTCTGCCCTTTCCTCACAATGAATTAAGGTTGTTGTGTGTGACTTGGTGGAGTCACGCTCGGGTCAGGGCACAGCAGCAGGTTTTCGGGTATAATCTTTAGGTGGGACCTTTGCTCTGGCTATGCGGATACGGCACAAGCACAACTGTTTCCCGTTCATTATTTACAACTAGAGGAAGCTGAGGCCAGTAGATTAAATGAAGTTTTTCATTTTCTTATGTAATGTACAGGTAACAGCCAAAATAGTGGATACATTTGAGTAAATAAGGAATACAAAAGTCTATTGAAAGCAGGTGCTTCCACACAGGTGCTTCCACACAGCTGTGTTTCCACACAGGTGCTTCCACACAGCTGTGTTTCCACACAGGTGCTTCCACACAGTTGTGTTTCCACACAGGTGCTTCCACACAGTTGTGTTTCCACACAGGTGCTTCCACACACTTTTTCCGTGTGCACTTTAGCATTAGCGATGATTGTACGGAATCAGATTTTTTTTTACAAATGTATTACAAATAACAAACTGAAATACTTTATTTCCATAAGTATTCAGTCCCTTTGCTATGAGCTCAGGTAGAGCCTGTATGCATTGATCATCCTTGAGATGTTTCTACAACTTGAAACATTTATCTGTGGTAAATTCAATTGATTGGACACGATTTGGAAAGGCACACACATGCATATATAAGGTCCCACAGTTGACACTCAGAGCAATAACAATGCCATGCGTTCGAAGGAATTGTACGTAGAGCTCCGAGACAGGATTGTATTAATTAAGACACAGATCTGGGAAAGGGCACCAAAATGTGTCTGCAGCCTTGAAGGTCCCTAAGAACACAGTGGCCTCAATCATGAAAGAAGTTTGGAACCGCCAAGACTCTTCCAAAAGCTGGCTGCCTGGCCAAACTGAGCAATCGGGAGGGAATGGGCCTTGGTGAGGGAGGTGACCAAGAACCTAATGGTCACTCTTATAGAGCTCCAGAGCTCCTCTGTGGAGATGGGAGAACCTTCCAGAAGGACAACCATCTCTGCAGAGCTCAACCAATCAGGATTTTATAGGAAGAAAGAAGATTCAACTCTTTGGCCTGAATGCCAAGTGTCACATCTACAGGAAACCTGGCACCATCCCTATGGTGAAGCATGGTGGTAGAAGCATCATGCTGTGGGGATATTTTACAGCGTCAGGGACAGGCAGACTAGTCAAGATCGAGGGAAAGAGGAACGGAGCAAAGTACAGAGAGATCCTTGATGAAAACCTGCTCCTGAGCACTCAGACTGGGGCGAAGGTTCACCATCCAACAGGACAACGACCTTACGACAAAAAAGGAGAACTCTCAGAGAGAGTGAAAGTGAGAGGAAGCAATATTCCACCTCTTACATCCTTGATCTATTTCCTCCTTCTCCCTCTCTATAAGTAGTTTCAGAGCCTATCATGTGGAAATTATAACTCAGGCATCATGGGGAGGTGGGCTGAGTTGATCTGAAGGACGAAGTAAAGAAAAATCTTCCCAAAACTTCAGGAAGAGAAGGGTGAAGAAGTAACATCGTGACTAATCTTTTTCATTGAAATGGATAATGTTGTTTTCCAGGCCAGGTTCACAGGGATCAGATAAGTCTGGCTGGCATTGAGGCAGTTCTTCTTGTTCTCTCTTGACACATCCCTGTCACTGTCACGCCCTGACCTGAGTATTCTTTGTTTTCTTCATTGTTTTGGTTAGGTCAGGGTGTGACATGGGTGATGTATGTGTTTTTGTACTGTCTAGGGGTTTTGTAGGTTTATGGGGTTGTTTTCATCTAGGTGTTTATATATGTCTATGGTTGCCTAGATTGGTTCTCAATTAGAGGCAGGTGTTTATCATTGTCTCTGATTGGGAACAATATTTAGGCAGCCATCTTTGTGTATTTTGTGGGTTATTGTCTATGTGATGTTGCATGTTTACACTCAGTGTTTATAGTGGTCACGGTCGTTTTGATATTCTGTTTTGTTTGTTTAGTGTACTTCGTGTTATTTTCGTCTTACATTAAAAGTATGGATTCACGCTACGCTTTGGTCTCCTCACTACGACGTTCGTGACAGTCACCTTCTCTCAGTCCCCGGAATATTCTCAGAACTCTGTCACAGAGTTCGCAAAAGTCCATCCATAATCTAAATGGCATCCATGACAGCTCTGTGGTTTCACTATCATGTGGTAGGGGCAATTGGTAGGCAAACTAAAAACAACACACACACGTAGGCCCACATCAACAGCAAGCAACCACAGGCAACCAATCAGGACCCCTAACAACAGTTGTCAGAAAGTAGCCTTTCTTGTAGTATTTATGTCAGAAACCCAGTGGTTTACTCAAGACTTCTAAGACCACACACTGCATAACTTGTAGGCCAGATAGATTACAAAACATTGCATTATCATGTCTGAGGCAACATGTACAGTACTGTCTGCATGCATGGGTCAGTGTACAATTTGTACTAGTACACACTGGCCTGTACATGGACTTATTAAGTCCAGTGAGTTAGAAACCCCAAAACAAACCTAGTATCACAACAACGAGGTAGAGGGTCGTAGAGATCGAATGACAACTTCTGTGCCGCACGAAAAAACAATCAATTAAGCTCACGCTCAAGAGGATCAATCAATTAACCTTTATTTCCGACACGTGGTGGCTTGATGATATTTTAACCTGATAACCACGAACAAATCCGAGAGCTGCGGATTTAAAAGGGAGCTGCTCTTGAGTTGCATTTGTATTGAAAACGTGTAATATAAGCCTGCTGGCGGTTAGAGCTGGTGATGAAATCCAACCATTTACTCTTATGACAGAATGTAAATTAGAGTGTGCTTCAGGATATGGGTGGAAACCCCAGAGTATGTAATTAAAAGGGTTGAATTTAAATATTGAGAGAAAGGAGCTACATAAATAACCTCTTCTATAATAGAATGAGTGATTAGTGTAACAGACACCAGGAAATGGGAGGGGAGAAGAATGTGCCCATTGAAATGACTAGAAATCCCATATGGAGGGCAAACCTGTGAGTGTTTTTCATAGCAGTTTCACTGTAAAACGGAAGATGTAGATATTGTTTATCAAGGAATTCTTTCAAATCGTTACAATGCCACGGACTAAAGCCTATCTGTTGACGCAAAAGGACTGTTTTGGCAAATTCTTCATTTTGAGCCGAGTCCTGGATCTGCTTATGAATAATCTAGATTGAGCAGCTTTGGTATGGAATATACTGTATGCGCCTCAACATGATGATAACACAATATGATAAACATAGATATTCGACAACATATGAGAATCGATCTGAAAACCTATAACGTCAGATGTTGAAATTAAATATCATAATCAGATCTCAGTCATAGGCCTTTTCTGAGAGTTCCTGCTTGAGGAAGTATTGGATTCCAATAAAAAAGTTCTATAGCGCCTCTGGGGTTTTGAGGTAACGTCCAAGTCCAATTGTAATAGATCAGAGACATCAGGTAGGTCCCCTTCTCTCTGCGACACAGGCCTTATTATAGGCACTGACCTGTGAAATATCAGCCAGCCTCTGAGTGAGTGAGCTTAGCAAAATGATGTCATTTGAAAGGTTGTCACTCCTCACCCCTGCCTGACCCCACAGTGGCACATTTGGGATGGGGGGAAGGAGCGTTTAAATGGGAAGGGAGAGATGGAAGGGATGGCCCAGATTAACCTTTCTCTTTCTGTCTTTCTCTTTCTTGTCTTTCTCTCTGTATCTTCTGTCTTGCTCGTCTCTCACTTTTCTCTCTCTCGTCTCTCTCTCTCTCTCTCTCTCTCTCTCTCTCTCTCTCTCTCTCTCTCTCTCTCTCTCTGTCCCTATTCCACTATTTGACTGCAGGGGAATCCTCTCCACTCCAAATCACTACATGTTACATTCAGAAGACCTGCACGTCTAGTCAGCCAGAGCTTTGTTCAGAGTATATACCCTTCACCATGGCACTGATGCCTTCTGAGTTCCTCGTACAGTAGCCACTTTTTTCTCAGTAGACACAGCAGCTTATCTGATAGCAGCCTACCCAGACATTTTAAAGGTTTTCTTTCTTTCACGGGACATTTAAGGAGCGAATTGACACACTCTAATTCACAGCAGGAGAGCTTTGAACTGTGATACATTTCAGCTGGGAAAGTATTCATAGAAATGTGTGACAGAGACTCACTAAAACAAATGCCCATAAATGCCCTTAAAATACTGTATGTTGTGTTATACAGTACACTTAATTTCACAATTACACAATTAATCTAACCTTCTAACCTAACAATACCACTTCACACTTCTCACAACATGAAATAATTACCAGACTCGATATCCATTGCATTCGACATCCACTTGTACAGTGCAATCCCATTTCAGATCATTATAATATTGCATAATGTCACTTTTATTAACAGTAATTCCTGTCTGTTGTCATCATATGACTTCACCTTACAGCACATCATTAAGACCACAATCAAGCGTCTAATAAGGGGATGGAGAGGGAAGAGGAGCATGCTTACGTTATCAGATGGCTGGACGACTGCACAAGGAAAAACCATACAAACCAGTTGTCATTGTCAGTCTTATTTTCGTCTGTATTTCTCTCTGAAAACCTCCTCATAAAAGAAGGGTGGATGTGTTCTGAAGAGAGGTATTAACCTTGAAATCCCATAGCCACATACAGATAAAGTCAGGGTTGTGGAGGAACAGATACATGTGAAGAACTGTAACTCTAATCCGTTAAATTACCAGAAAAAAATTGTAATCGGATTACAGATACTTTTGAAAAACTAGATGATTACTTTGAGGATTACTTTGAAATTCAGAAAGGATGTTTGCGAAACAAAATCTTTGACACTTCTCTGTTTTCTCAATAACATTCAAATCCTGTCACGTTCTGACCTTAGTTCCTTTATGTCTTTGTGTTAGTTTGGTCAGGGCGTGAGTTGGGGTGGGTAGTCTATGTTGTTTTTTCTATGTAGTATTTATGTGTTTGGCCTGGTATGGTTCTCAATCAGAGGCAGGGGTCGTTCGTTGTCTCTGATTGAGAATCATACTTAGGCAGCATGTTTTCCCCATTTTAGTGGTGGTTTCATTTTCGTTCGTTCTCCTTGTTATTTTGTTTTATGTGTTCAGTGTTAATAAATTTCAACATGGACACGTACCACGCTGCATATTGGTCCGATCCTTCACACTCCGCATCAGAGGAAGACGAATCTCGTTACAAATCCGCATTGAAAAAAGGCACAAGTTTCAGTCTATTCCACCTGAGAGTGTCTGACCACAAGTCAGAGAACACTATGATGACACACCAAATGTGTTTGATGGATCGCGGGAAATGAGCAGGAATAGGCTTTTTTGTATGCTAAAGTCCATGTTATGTCTTCCAATGGTGCGACTGCTGTCGGCACCCAAAGATTATCCAGCTTGAATAAATGTTTGGAGGTAAGGATGACTGCAGTTTGTGATATCTACATAGCGCATTGGGAAATGGGGATACCTAGTCAGCTGTCCAACTGATTGTATTCAACTGAAATGTGTCTTCCGCATTTAACCCAACTCCTCTGAATCAGAGGGGTGCGGGGGGACGCCATAATCGACATCCACGTCTTCGGCACCCAGGGAACAGAGGGTTAACTGCCATGAACAAGAGAACAAGAGATTTTTTTATCTTGTCAGCTTGGTGATTCGATCCAGCAACATTCCGGTTACTGGCCCAACGCTCTAACCACTAGGCAACTGTACCTGCCAAATCACACTGCTGCTCTCTCATGTAGCTATTTGCGGCTTATGGATTGTGGTTGTTGTGGATAGCTGTTCACAAATCTAAATGTGTATTTGAACCCAATAACTGTCACACCCTGATCTGTTTCACCTGTCTTTGTGATTGTCTCCACCCCTCTCCAGGTGTCGCTCATCTTCCCCAATATCCCCTGTGCATTTATACCTGTGTTCTCTTCTTGTCATTTGCCAGTTCATCTTGTTTGTCAAGTCAACCAGCGGATTTGTCTCAGCCCCTGCTTTTCCCAGTCTCTCTTTTTCTCGCCCTCCTGGTTGGTACCCTTGCCTGTCCTGACTCTGAGCCTGCCTGCCTGACCGCTCTGCCTGCCCCTGACCCTAAGCCTGCCTGCCTTACCACTCTGCCTGTCCTGACTCTGAGCCCGCCTGCCTGACCACTCTGCCTGCCCCTGACCCTAAGCCTGCCTGCCTTACCACTCTGCCTGCCCTGACAATAAGCCTGCCTGCCTTACCCCTCTGCCTGCCCCTGACCCTAAGCCTGCCTGCCTTACCACTCTGCCTGTCCTGACTCTGAGCCCGCCTGCCTGACCACTCTGCCTGCCCCTGACCCTAAGCCTGCCTGCTGACCACTCTGCCTGCCTCTGACAATAAGCCTGCCTGCCTTACCACTCTGCCTGCCCTAACCCTAAGCCTGCCTGCCTTACCACTCTGCTGACCTGCTGACCTGTACCTTTGCCCCAGCTCTGGATTATTGACCTCTGCCTACCCTGACCGTGAGCCTGCCGTCCTGTACAGTGCCTTGCAAAAGTATTCATCCCCCGTGGCGTTTTTCCAATTTTGTTGCATTACATCCTGTCATTGAAATATATTTTTTTATTACAAGTAACAGACATAAACAAAATAGTCAAAAGAATGGTGCGTGCATATTTACAGTGAGGGGAAAAAGTATTTGATCCCCTGCTGATTTTGTACTTTCGCCCACTGACAAAGAAATATCATTTTAATGGTAGGTTTATTTGAACAATGAGAGACAGAATAACAACAACAAAATCCAGAAAAGCGCATGTCAAAAATGTTATAAATTGATTTGAATTTTAATGAGGGAAATAAGTATTTGACCCCTCTGCAAAACATGACTTAGTACTTGGTGGCAAAACCCTTGTTGGCAATCACAAAGGTCAGACATTTATTGGAGTTGGCCACCAGGTTTGCATACATCTCAGGAGGGATTTTGTCCCACTCCTCTTTGCAGATCTTCTCCAAGTCATTAAGGTTTCGAGGCTGACGTTTGGCAACTCGAACCTTCAGCTCCCTCTCACAGATTTTCTATGGGATTAAGGTCTGGAGACTGGCTAGGCCACTCCAGGACCCTAATGTGCTTCTTCTTGAGCCACTCCTTTGTTGCCTTGTGTGTTTTGGATCATTGTCATGCTGGAATACCCATCCACGACCCATTTTCAATGCCCTGGCTGAGGGAAGGAGGTTCTCACCCAAGATTTGACGGTACTTGGCCCCGTCCATCGTCCCTTTGATGCGGTGAAGTTGTCCTGTCCCCTTAGCAGAAAAACACCCCCAAAGAATAATGTTTGACTGTGGGGATGGTGTTCTTGGGGTCATAGTCAGCATTCCTCCTCCTCCAAACACAGCGAGTTGAGTTGATGCCAAAGGGCTCCGTTTTGGTCTCATCTGGCCACAACACTTTCACCCAGTTGTCATCTGAATCATTCAAATGTTCATTGGCAAACTTCAGACGGGCATGTATATGTCCTTTCTTGAGCAGGGGGGCCTTGCGGGCACTGCAGGATTTCCATCCTTCACGGCGTAGTGTGTTACCAATTGTTTTCTTGGTGACTAAGGTCCCAGCTGCCTTGAGATCATTGACAAGATCCTCCAGTGTAGGTCTGGGCTGATTCCTCACCGTTCTCATGATCATTGCAACTCCACGAGGTGAGATCTTGCATGGAGCCCCAGGCCGAGGGAGATTGACAGTTCTTTTGTGTTTCTTCCATTTGTGAATAATCACATCAACTGTTATCACATTCTCACCAAGCTGCTTGGCGATGGTCTTGTAGCCCATTCCAGCCTTGTGTAGGTCTACAATCTTGTCCCTGACATGCTTGGAGAGCTTTTTGGTCTTGGCCATGGTGGAGCGTTCGGAATCTGATTGATTGCTTCTGTGGACAGGTGTCTTTTATACAGGTAACAAACTGAGATTAGAAGCACTCCCTTTAAGAGTGTGCTCCTAATCTCAGCTCGTTACCTGTATAAAAGACACCTGGGAGACAGAAATCTTTCTGATTGAGAGGGGTCAAATACGTATTTCCCTCATTAAAATGCAAATATTTTTGACATGTGTTTTTCTGGATTTTTTGTTGTTGTTATTCTGTCTCTCACTGTTCAAATAAACCTAACATTAAAATTATAGACTGATCATTTCTTTGTCAATGGGCAAACGTACAAAATCAGCAGGGGATCAAATACTTTTTTCCCTCACTGTATTCACCCCCTTTGCTAAGAAGCCCCTAAGATCTGGTACAACCAATTACCTTCAGAAGTCACATAAATAGTTAAATAAAGTCCACCTGTGTGCAATGTAGGTGTCACATGATCTCAGTATATATACACTTGTTCTGAAAGGCCCAGGGTCTGCATCACCACTACAAAAGGGGCACCACCAAGCAAGCGGCCCCATGAAGACCATGGAGCTCTCCAAACAGGTCAGGGACAAAGCTGTGGAGAAGTACAGATCAGGGTTGGGTTATTGAAAAATATCAGAAACTTTGAACATCCCACAGAGCACCATTAAATCCATCATTAAAAATGGAAAGAAATGGCAACACAACAAACCTGCCAAGAGAGGGCCGCTCACGGACCAGGCAAGGAGGGCATTAATCAGAGAGGCAACAAAGAGACCAAAGACAACCCTGAATGAGCTGCAAAGCTATCAGAACGGAGAGTGGAGTATCTGTCCATAGGACCACTTTAAGCCATATACTCCACAGAGTTGGGCTTTACGGAAGAGTGGACAGCAAAAAACATTGCTTAAAGAAGAAAATAAGCAAACACGTTTGGAGTTCGCCAAAAGGTACTCTGGTCAGATGAGACTAAAATGTAGCTTTTTGGCCATCAAGGAAAACGCTATATCTAGCGCAAACCCAACACCTCGCATCACCCCGAGAACACCATCCCCACAGTGAAGCATGGTGGTGGCAGCATCATGCTGTGGGGATGTTTTTCATCGGCAGGGACTGCGAAACTGGTTAGAATTGAAGGAATGATACATGGCGCTAAATGCAGGGAAATTATTGAGGGAAACCTGTTTCAGTCTTCCAGAGATTTGAGACTGGGATGGAGGTTCACCTTCCAGCAGGACAATGACCCTATGCATACTGCTAAAGCAAAACTCGAGTGGTTTAAGGGGAAACATTTAAATGTCTTGCAATGGCGTAGTCAAAGCCCAGACCTCAGTCCTATTGAGAATCTGTGGTATGACTTAAGGATTGCGGTACACAAGCGGAACCCATCCACCTTGAAGGAGCTGGAGCAGTTTTGCCTTGAAGAATGGGCAAAAATCCCAGTGGCTAAATGGGATAGAGACATACACCAAGAGACTTGCAGCTGTAATTTCTGCAAAAGGTGCCTCTACAAAGTATTGACTTGGGGGGGGGGGGGGGTGAATAGTTATGAACGGTCAAGTTTTCTGTCTTTTTGTCTTATTTCTTGTTTGTTTCACAATAAAAAATATTTTGCATCTTCAAAGTGGTAAGCATGTTGTGTAAATCAAATGATACAAACCCCCAAAAATCTATTTTAATTCCAGGTCATAAGGCAATAAAATAGGAAAAATGCCAAAGGGGTGAATGCTTTTGCAAACCACTGTACCGTTGCCCCACCTCTTATTTACTGACCCCTGCCTGCCTTGACCTGTCTATTGCCTGCCCCTGTTGGATTATTACACCATTGTTTAATGGTTGAATTCAAGAAGTTTAAGCACCCTATAAATCATTGTTTTTGAAACCAGTGGACAGCCAGTCCAAATGCACACCAAACCAAATGCACACTTGCAACAGCTGCATATTGTGGATCCAAGCCTATGGAATAAAAGTGGGGCTTTTAATGCTCCATCTAATTCATGCTGATAAAAAAAATCCATAGGCCTAATGGATACATGCTCAAACTTGCACCCTTTTGATAGAAAGGGGGAATCTGTAGTTGCTACATCCATTTTTGGACTTATAAATAATGTATAAGTCCAAAAATGGATGTAGCAACTACAGATCGTGTGACAGTTATCCATTGATTCTTGAAGAATATAACTTATACATGGCTCATGAGCTTACTTCAACTGTCACACTCCATGAGAACCCAAAATATAAGCTTGCTTTACCCCCAATTTTTGTAAACAGTGTAAATGTAAACAAACACTGTATAGCCTCATAACATGGTTAAAACAATGCTTTTAATATCATGGATGTTCAACACTTGCATCCATAGCTCTGCCTATTAATCTGAGAGTGGTTACATTTCTCCAGGTCCACCCCTCAGCATTTTACCAAAACAGATGCAGGGTGTCCGTTTTGTTATTGTTTCATCTGTGGATTTGCCCTTTAAACAGCTACATATTATCAAGATATGAAAGTGTCACCAACAAAAAGGTAAACAATAGGACTATAGCAAATGCAGCAAATGGCATTCATTTTTCACATGTAAATAGCACTTTTCAGTAGTGATCAAAGCATGCCATTACATGAGCGCAGCATTTATTTATTAGGTCGAATTAATGATTCCATTCAGTCCTCCAGGACAACAAAATCGTAAAACCACAGAGTAGGCCTTGCTAATACGTCCTTCGTTTTGGGGTCATGCTCAGGTAAAACAATTTGGCTAATCTATACTTCCACATTTCCAAGTCCTATTGTTGAAGATCAAGGGGTATAACATTTATTGTAATGACTAGAATACTGATAGACTTAGGTTTTTAATGTAAATATATAATTTAATTGTATTATTATATGTGGTAGTGTCACAATCGTTATAATAATGAATGTCGGACCAAGGTGCAGAGTATGTTGAGTTCCGCATGTTTATTAAATAAAACTCACAAAACAATAATCAATAAACGAACAATGAACCGTGACTAAGGAGATGCTACGTGCACTAAATAAAAAATGCAACTTAAGTATGATCCCCAATTAGAGACAACGATTACCAGCTGCCTCTAATTGGGAATCATACACAAACCCCAACATAGAAAATTAAACCTAGAACCCCACATATAAATAATCAACTAGACTAAAACCCCTAGTCACACCCTGACCTACTCTACCATAGAAAATATAGGCTTTCTATGGTCAGGACGTGACAGGTAGAAAGTGATGGGTTAGAAGAAGCCTACATAACCAACCTGTAAAGTAAGATTTAACATCCATATATGGCCAGCTATGTAAACTTTAACATTGATTCATCCTGAAATAGATGTCATTCAATTGGTAACATATATTTTTGTCATCTTCTAATGCCTCTTATTTTTTAATATATTTTTGAACCTTTATTTAACTAGGAAAGTCAGTTAAGAACCAATTGTAATTTAGAATGACGGCCTACACTGGCCAAACCCAGACGACGCCCTATGGGACTCCCAATCATGGCCGATTGTGATACAGGGGAAGGTCATCTAAAAGTAACAGAAAGTAATCAGACTACGTTACTGTCGTGTCATGACTATAATTAATGTTTGCATGTTATTTTCTAAACTGATTACATACCACCTTCAATCGTATAACAATTAATTAAGTAGTAATTTGGGGCACCACAGAAAAAAGTTATTTAACCAGTTACTATCTCCCAACTAAACTCTAAAGATATAAATATATCTTACATTAGTCACAGTCAATTAATTCATTGTATTTACCTTCAGTCTCATTCTGAATGTTGCAAACTCTTGGATATTTGCATGAACCCTAGAATAAATGATGAATCAGCTATACACAAATTGGCTTAATTATATATTAACTAACTAACTAAATAATCACGCAGAATTACATAAACACACAAACAGGATAGCTCACACATTGATCACTAGACAATGCAATGAAAAGTCCCTCGTGGACTAACCTGATATGATGGCTTGGTAGACAATGGAAAGGGGTGGTGGCAAATAAAGAGCGGGAAAGACAGTGGGAGAGACAGATAGTGGGCTTATTGTACATACATGTGAAAAATACGCCCATCGTAAATATGGACAGAGAGTTTCAGAGTTTCTAACCATTCGTACCTTTCAGCTCACGTTGCATGTAACTGGTCTATAGAGTTGTAGCCATTTCAACGTGGGGACTCCCGTCCTCCAGTCCTTTTAAGCACTCTGGCAAACGGGCCGTTCTATGACGTCGACATAATGTCTGTGCTCACGTGGGTGCGGTAACTGACTGGTTCAAACTTTTATATGAAAAACAATTCTAATTTAGAAGGCACATTTCATCTTCTCACATCTTCTCATATTTAATCATATAAGTTCCACAACATTTAGATGTAAATCTGATAACTGGGAAATATACACATTCAGAGATACAGTTATGTTGTTATACCATCCTTAATGAGATCCCAAAACAACAACTGATCTGACAATTGTTCTTTCAGTACCCAAGGGCTATTCCAACTGTTTGGATTACAGAAATAGTGTTTCATTATTCAACCTTTTGATGTTACCGTTTTGGTGGGAGGAATCTCCTTGTAACAAAGAGGTTTCTTTCCCCTCCTCCTGCAAAGCCCAGAGGGAGAGTTTCTACAAGGTATTTACGACAGTCATAAAACGGCCAACTTCACCCCTCTCCTCCTCCATGGGAGAGAGAGGGCGCTGTAGAGTGGACCCACTGTAACCTGATCCTTCAGATCTTCACAGGTGAGTCATGACATTACTGAGTTTCGGTAATCCAAAAGTTACGTTACTGATTACAATTTTGGACAGGTATCTAGTAACTGTAATGGATAGTGTTGTAGCTGGCAATCTAAACAAGCCCAATTACTGGAGTCTGTACTGGAGTCAAACATGGTGCAGTATTATGTGTAACTAACAATAATACAAATATGAATTGAAATGAAATGAAATGAACAAAAAAAGATGAAGATTGAATCCTCCCTTGTTACACAATGGAAAATAAATGCTGTACTGAAACACATGGAAAAAAAACAAGGGTTTTATAGTTTTCACTAAATGTAAGTCTTGGAATAACAAAACACAGAACATTAAATTAGGAATGTCTGTTTCTTCCCTCTCTCTACTTCCCTCTCTCTCCTTCCCCTTCTCTCCTTCCATCTCTCTTCCTTGTCGTCAGTCTGACTCACTCAACAGGAGAGTTAGCTACGCACGTCACAGTCTAACTATCTGGGTCCCACAAACACACCGAGAGCCGCATCGCTATAATCTTACAAGAATCATTCAACTTTCATTGTGTTGACACACACAATTGCCTGAAAGGACCACAAGCTCTTACTGTGTCACCACTACAGTTACCAGCAAAAAGAACAAGAAAAAACAGTAACGAAAGTAATGAATGAAGACAACCTGTCCGGTACACCGGTACAAAAATATATTGATGGTGGTAATGCTCATAGCTTCCCATTGACTCAAAGGGGGCTTATATCATTCTCCTTTTGTCAGTGTATTTTTAATGCGCTTGTGTTACTCAGTGTTGTTTTTGTGTTAGTCTCCCTGGGAAAGTGGAAGGGGGACAGAGGTACATCAGTGGTACATCATGTTAAACATGCAGTCACAAGAGCAGAGACTAGTCATTGTTCACCTGGGGCACCCTGCCCAATGCTCAGTAGTGCAATGCTGCTTTGTATCTAGCAGTCTTGTACAAAGCAGTGAGGGAAGAGAGAAAGAGAAAAGGGGTAGGGAGAGAGAAAGATGGAGGGGCACTGCACTATTGTTCCTATGATGATTCTGAATACGTGTCAGGGGAGGGAGGGAAAGAAAGAGGGAGAGAGGAAGTGAGAGAGAAGGAGATATGAAGAAAGGCTACTGTCTTACCTCCACAAGGTGCTCTCTGTAACACTCCCCAGGTGAAAGTCGTAGAGTTTGGTCAGAATCAGGATCACCTGGAAACAAAACAGACATCACAGGTGTTATAAGTATGTTATAAGCCTTTAAGA
Source organism: Oncorhynchus kisutch (assembly GCF_002021735.2). NCBI lineage: Eukaryota > Metazoa > Chordata > Actinopteri > Salmoniformes > Salmonidae > Oncorhynchus > Oncorhynchus kisutch. The sequence goes on from NC_034193.2 coordinate 47,404,535, forward strand.
ATTGCCACAGGTTATTCTCTGAGAAGACAAGAGAGACTTGGCACACTTATGTTATATTCTCTTAGAAGAACACCAACCTACGTATTCTATTAAAAAACAATCAAAACCAGCATAAACAACAAAAACAAGCATGATCCTGCAGTCAGCCCCTCTGTTCCCATAGCTTTGGTCAGATTTGATATCACAACAGAGGACCAGAGAACTCGGTGTTTTTTGGACTCGGTGAAGCCTGAAGTGGCGTCCATCACAGAATCCAAAATCAACCCCTATAACTCCTCCTAGGCTGTCATGTAGGAAATGTTCAACTTGTAGTGTATTTAACATTTAAAAAGGCTTATGAAGTTTGCAATGTAAAATATATATATATATATACTTATAATTCACATAATCATTTACATTTCCTTGTGCTGCAGGATTATATTCCTGTATTCCTGTATTCCTGTATTCCTGTATTCCTGTATTCCTGTATTACTGTAGGTCCAAGCTGTATGGCAAAAATCCCCCCCCCACCTATTAGAAGGCAAATTGTTAAAATGTTATTACCATTCTGCTTAAACCTATCCAGCCTAACCTATCATAGATCTACAGAAGAGGCTAGTGGGTAGAAAGGGCCAAGGGATTGATTTGGAATTCAGCATATGGTAGGCTATAACCTGGGCACATATGGAGTCTGTGGAGGAGACAAACGAAGAGTAATATTGGGAAGACAACACTGTCTTTATATAAATGCCACAACAGCCAGATGGTCACAGCGTTACTAACGATTTACATTACCACCTCCGGGTTGCGTCGTTAATTCCAAGGTTGATGCTGGAATTTGTTAAATACAAGAACATGGAACAGAATGACTCGAACCTTAATTACTTACCATTTGTCACGACACAGATGACTTGAAAGTGCGCACGGAGGGATGAGTTTTTACATAATAAATGCTATTTTCACAGCAGTCGCTTTGTTATCTAACGTTTCAAACCAAATAGAATCTGTCTTTAATTATTTATTTGAATACTTGTCTCTTGTTACCGTCCCCCGCTTTGCGCCAAGCGTATGCTTCCTTAAAGTAAACCGACAAGCCTGACTTGAGTCACTTCGCTGCAAGGTGATTCGCTAGCTGTCTCTCTTCATCTTGCCTGACTACATTTAGAGATATGCATCAGGAAAATGGAACTCAGGAGGGAGAAGGGAATAAAGCCTACACCAGTTGTTAGATCTGACCTCGGTGGTTCATGTGTACAGGCTCCAGGCTTGGCCTCACTAGCCTGGCTAGGCCTTAAGAGCCCCAAGGACTGGCCTGGACCTCACTGGGGAGCCACTGATGGTTCTCTCTGAGAGACGGTGCCACCACCCCGGGGCCTCTCTGCTCCTCCTAAGACTGTGAGCAGATGGTTCAGGCCAAGCAAGATTGCACTGCCAGAGAGGGCAATGTAGAGAGAGAGGAATAATAACGTAGAAGAAGGAAATTGGATTCATGCCATGCCTGTAATATGCAAAGCAAAACGGAGCTTTTCTTGGAGTGTTGATAGTGAGAGTGTGTGTGTGTGTGTGTGTGTGTGTGTGTGTGTGTGTGTGTGTGTGTGTGTGTGTGTGTGTGTGTGTGTGTGTGTGTGTGTGTGTGTGTGTGTGTGTGTGTGTGTGTACGTATGCATGTGTGTGTGTGCGCTTGCATGCTCCTGTGTATGGAGATTTCTGAAGGGGTCTGATGTTTTGTCAGACAAGCTTGCTCTCCTCTGCCAGGGGGTGGCACCACACAGACAGGAAGCAGTCCCCCTCCATGACAGCATGAATAGAAAATGCACATTGAATAACTGGGGCACCAGCTGAAATCCCAGAGAATACTTTTATCCTGTCAGCTTGTATCACCGTCATGAAAATCATAATCATGTCTCCGAAATGCCACAAACGGAATACAAACGGTGAAATCAATAAATGTGGGGCGGTTGCAAAGAATACTGAACATTCAGCAACTCCTTGAAACATATTGTCAAGTTTGTTTACATAATGCCGATCTTTGTTGGTTCTGTTTAGTCGACTGACAATGGATTCAATGCAATACGAATGACACAAACTGTAAAGAATTACATTTCACTAGGCAGCCTTTTTTCAAGTATACTCTCCCCTCTTCGAAAACCCTAATTGACCGGCAATGCATGGAAGAAAATGTCAGCTTGTTGCCTCGCAATTAACCAACTGTGGTGAAAACATGTTATTTGCATAACTAAATGTCCCATGTCCACAAAGACCCAATTCAAAGTAGCGAACACAACTTTGAATGCTGATTTAGCTCTGCGGCACGCTAATGATAGGTCACTAATGACTTTGAGAAAACAGTTCATATCTCCTCCAAGCCAATCGGAAGTTTAATTGTATTAGCCTCGCAAACTGCTGGTGTCTATCGCCGGGGTCAAAGCTATGCGGCACGGTTACAAGGACACTAAATTAACTGTGCTTTTCAGCAGTGAATAGTGAATGAGTATCTAGTCCCTCAGGAGTGTTAAATCAGTGTGGTGTGGTGGAAACGCCTGGCTAATAAAATAACACCTCAGAATGTCTGTGTCCTTGTGGATAAACTGGCGCAGAATTGCGACCACAGTGTTGCACCATTCTTGCAATAACCACACAGTAGCGGCGTTATGGAACATATCACATAATAATCATTAAAACATGAATGTAGTAGTAGTTGACCATTTGCTGATTATATCTTATTTTTTTCTTGAGACACGTGCATAGATGTAGGTTAAGGAGACCTCTGCCTGTTTACACAACGATTCCTCTCATTCAAAGACTTCAGTATCTATTCTACTTGATTGCACACTTAGAATTTAGCTACGGCGCCTTCAGAAAGTTTTCATACCCCTTGAATTATTCCACATTTTGTTTAGTTACAGCCTGAATTCAAAATGGATTGAATATATATGTTTTCTCAGCCATCTACACACAATACCCCATAATGATAAAGTGATGTCACTCTACTCCCCCTCTGGCGTTCGCATCCCCGATATACTAACCACTTCATCATGAGGCACACCTGGACTCCATTACCTCACTCCCTTAGGTTCTTTCCCCAGTCAGTATTGTTTATGTGTTTATGTGTAGATGCCACTGCTATATTGTCTCATTCCATGTTTGTTGTTTTATTAAATGTAACACCTGCTTCTCGACTCTCAGCGTCTTCGTTACAGACTACTGACTCAAACAATGGAAGCAGCAGGAAAACAGAATATGGGTCGATGAGCAGGGATGCCTTCTTCCTCAACACCACAACCAGCTGGCACAACTGGGGACGGCTATGGAAGAGGTTCTTTGCAGTGTGCAATGTCTCAAACATACCTTGGAGTCATTGCAGTCAACTAGCAGAGGATATTCTACAGGCAGTTGACCCAACAAGCCAGCACAACAGCCCATTCAGCAACCCGCTCAGGTCAGAGATGCTCGTTTGTCCCCCCTAGATGAATATGACTACAACCCATCTACTGTAAATGCCGGGGTTTCCTACTTCAGTGCTCCCTCTACTTTGCCCACCAGATGGGAGCCCCTACAACCGAGAGGTACAAGGTTGCCACTGTTAATTCTCTGCTGACTGGGAGGCCGGCTACGGCCATCTGGGAGAGAGGAGAGGAGGAGCTAGATTCAAATGAGGGGTTCATGGCTCTGATCAAATGTATCATCGATCATCCAAAGGAAGGCAGAGACGGGGGTGAGCGCCTACTCCAATTGCGACAGGAGGAACAGACAGCTGCCGAGTACACTCTCACCTTCCGGACAGTAAAAGCACCCAGTGGATGGAATGAGCCGGCGTTTCCTATGCTATTCGGAAGAGGGCTGCGCGAGCAGGTCCAGAAGGAACTAACCTGTCGAGACGACAACCTCTCCTTGGATGCACCTCTCATTGGACCTCGCAACGGCCATCCGTCTGGATAACCCACTTTGGGAGCATCGGTACTCTCATCGCTTCTCTCCCTCCCTCAGTGAACACTCTGGATCAGAGCCTGAACCCATGGAGGTAGAGGTCACACATCTCCCTGCGGCAGAGCGACACAGACGGAGACAGATGGGGCTCTGTCTTTATTGTGGTCAAGGAGGGCACCAGCTCCAGTGGTGTCTGTTACTTTACAACGTTGGGATCCACAAGAGCAGAGGGATTGTCACATGATCTCCCAACTCCTGGGACAGGAGTGAGTATTCCCTCTTCATCACTTTCTGCTAAACCCTTGTTGGTGTCCATCACACTAGTTGATGTCCCTCATGTACTCTGTCACCAGCCTTAGTGGATTCCGGTGCCAAGGGGAACTTTATTGACCAGACCCTTGCCTCCTCTCTTAACATCATCTCATACCCGCTCTCCTCTCCTTTCCCGGTTAAAGCCCTCAATAATAGGCCACTATGATCAGGAACCATCATACACATCATCCAACCACTCCCCCTCACTGTGGAGTCTATTCATCAGGAGAACATCCCCTTCTTCATCACCTGTTCCCAAGATCATCATCGGCCTCTTTTGGCTTCAATGCCATAACCCCACCATCTCAATGTCGAGGATGAAAATCACAGACTGGTCACCTGTAAGCCGGAGGACCTGCTTCCCCATCCCTGTGGTTCCACATCGGTTGAGAGTTCTGTGGTTACCCTTCAGCATAACATCCTGGAGGTATATCAGGACCTGCAGTATGTATTTTCCAAGACCCATGCCACCTGCCTCTAATCGCCCCTGGCACTGTGCCATCAAGCTTGCAGGTTCTGCGCCCCTGCACAGACCCATCTAGCCTCTGTTGGTGGCTGAGACCCAGGCCATGGAGGAGTACATCAAAGAGGCACACCAACAAGGTTTTATCCGCGCGTCCACTTCTCCTGCATTGGCTGGTTTCTTCTTTGTGGCCAAGAACGATGGAGGTTGCGTCCTGTATTGATTACAGAGGATTCCATGAAATCACCACTCAGTACCATTAACCTCTCCTGTTGGTGCCAACAGCCCTCGATCAGCTCCGCGGGGCCTGGTTCTTTACCAAACTGGACCTGCGGAGTGGCTGGAGGGCGCAAGGACCCATTCGTCATTCTCACGAACCATCGGAACCTGGAGTACACACGGACAGCTAGGAGTCTGAATTGACACCAAGCAAGGTGGACCCTTTTCTTCACAAGATTTGACTTCACGCTGACCTATCACCAAGGTTCAAAGAACACCAAAGCCAATGCCCTGTCCAGTCTCTACAATTTGGGAGAGGGTCCTGTCCAGAATGTATCTATAATCCCATCCTCTACAGTAGTAGCCCCTGTGTTCTGGGACGTAGATGTAGACATCTGCCAGGCTCTGGAGAGGGAGCCCACGCCCAATAACTGTCCTCCTCCTCCTGAGTGCATCTACGTTCCCACAGGGATAAGGGATCGGCTGCTGACCTGGACACACACAACTGTTGTAATTGGACATCCAGGTATTTCTCACACTACCCAATCTATCTCTGAAAAATACTGGTGGCCCACCTTGGCGCAGGACGTCTCTCACTACGTCAACTTCTGATCCGTATGTGCCGCATCCAAATCCCCCCGTAACACTCCAGCAGGGAAACTCCTTCCCCTTCCCGTGCCTCAGCATCCCTGGTCTCATCTATCCATCTCCCCTCCTTTGACGGTTTCACCACCATTTTGGTGGTTGTGGATAGATTTTCAATATCCTGTTGTTTTATTCTTCTCTCTGGTCTCCCTACTGCTCTCCGGATCGCCGAGGCACTAATCCAGCAGGTCTTCCGGCATTATGGCCTTCCAGAGGACATTGTCTCCGACCGTGGCCCCCAATTCACATCACAGGTATGGAGAGACTTTATGTCGAAGCTTGGGGTCACCGTCAGCCTCACTTCCAGGTATAGGCCTCAGTCCAATGGGCAGGTGGAGAGGATGAACCGGGAGCAGGGAGAGTGGGCCCTCTCTCCGCCCCTCCTCTCTCTCTCCGTCTCCTATCTCTGTCTCTCTTCTCTACCATCTCGCTCCACCCATCTCTCTCTCTTCCTCCCTCCTCTATCTCTCTCCCTACAGCAAGGAGGAGGCCTAATTAAAATCAATTTATATTTACTGAATGCTCGTTAAAGCGGAAGGGTGGTCTGTTTGGATTTTGAATTAAATACCTTCCATGAAATGCAAAGTGAGAGAGTTCTCACCTAACTATTGGTTTTTAAAACGTGATCGATTGATCACACCACTGTCATAGGCTATTACACAAATACACCTGAAACATACACAACACAGTCAATATTTATTTTCATTTAACTAAACCATCTCAAGAGAAATGGCTTATTTTCGTAAATTTGGAAGATGTTACCTTTCACACCAACAGAAATACACTGGTTTCCATATGTTCCCATTATATGGCACATTCCTACACAACCTTCTTCTATCTTTATCTGAGGGCATTATGTGGTGGCATTCCACTTCATAATCACCTGTCATAAACACTTTCCAATTTCTACTTCAATGTCCAGTGATAGAAGAGTGCTACCATAACAACTTAAATGTTTCTGAAATGTCCCTGTACATTCACAGGGACAGAATGATTCTTCCCGGTGCCCTTTTGGATCGATATTTTCTGGAAACCAAAGAGTAACATTTAACCAGGCACAGCTATCATTGGGATGGATACAACTCTCTACCAGACCATGACGTTTGGTGAGACTGGGTCACAGCTGCTGTTGCTCACAACAAAGTCACCATGACCAGTTTGTACCCTATTGTCCAAACTGGAGACATATCCAATATGTCTCATCATTAATCATCATCTCATCAGACACAGACATAGATCAAATGCTAGGTATAACAGCAGGCATAACAACCTAACAAACATATGAGTTTACTGTACAGCACAAACAGATCAGAGTCAGACTAATACAACCCTAATCCCTGGCAAACAGGAACTCTGGAAAAGCTAACTTAATGCTAACTTAAATTGTCATCAAAAGTGTTCTTTCAATACTCTCTGTATCTGCTCTGTATGTTTGACATTTCCAGAGTGAGGGCACAAGCTGTGTCTTTCTCTTATATTACATTACGGTCACCCTTTTTTCCCTTCCCATGGGGCAACTGTCTCGCAGGCTGGCGCTAGGTCTTGGAGCTAGTCAAGGGAATCAAACGCTACCTGGCTGCCCAGTAGAATCCTTGGTGGGGATTTGAACGTGCACACTGAGGAAGAAGGATAAAAGCACAAGCCAGGCCTGGCGGACCCAGACACTCTCCCTCTCTGACTCCATCTTATCTTCTGTCTTGAGTGGTGATATATCTCCTTCCTTTTCTCTACCTTCAACTTTGAACCGTGAACCTCTGACCAGAGACTTCAATGTCTCTCCTGGTACATTAATCACAGGACAAGTACTAAAAGAGTAAAGGAGTAAAATACAAGAAGGTTAAGGAGTAAGAGACAGAGAAAATGCAGGATGATGTGATGTGAGACCAGGTTTGGAGATATACTGGGGCGTTGGTATGGTCTAATGCACAGTGTTCATCAGGGTAGAAGACATAAGTAGACTAGGGTCTAAGAACACGGCCATAAGTGGAGAGTTCACTACAATAGAAGTAGCAAGACAACTGAATGGTCTAAATATATTCTTCAAAGTGCAATTAGATTCAATGTCAACATCTTCTATGACCGAACACCTCCTCCACCCACTGCAACAAATCCCAAACACTTTCCCTTTACATTTAATTTAACCACACATATCATTTGTGGTTACTGAGACATATTCTACTTTATTAATCAAATAAGGGACAGGAATTAGTTTGGAGTCTTTTCTCATCTTCTCTTTTTTTCACAGCTCTGGCATTTTCCTCTGTTCCCCCTGTCAGGCAGAGAAGAGGTGAGGGAAAGAGGGAGGGAGTCTTTCTTCACCACAGGCATACCAGTGTGTGTCATTGTCAATCTTCCTCAGAGGTGACATGATGAGGCGACAGAACCTGATTAACTCGGAGCGGCATCTCATAATTATATTTTTTCAACTTTGTTCTTCCTGTCAGTCACCTAGCTGTATCCAATATGGAGGAGGAGTTGTTAAAAAATAAAGATGACCCTTTTCAAAGTGGAGTGTTACCGATAGTGTGCCGGTGTAGTCATAACATCTGTCAGGTGCAATTAAAAATTCAATATGTTGTCCTTTTAGTGGCCTGCATTGAGATATGGTTTCTCCCTCAGCAGGTGACACCGGGGGGAATGGTCACTGTCATCCATCAACCAAGTGATCCATTGGCTCAATGTGATACGGCCCACCAATAACGCGGCTCGACTTGGGGGGGCCACCCGCCAGCATTAACATCCTGATAAAACAGTGTCAGGGTAGTAGACGACGGCTGGTGTGTGTTACCATGCCAATCCTCTCCCACCATCCCACCAGTCACGATGCCATCCATTATTGCTATTTGCGACTGTTTATGATTGATCAGCCATTTTGGAGAATCGCTTTGGCAGTTGTTGTTCCCTGCACTTTTTGTGATTTATGTCTTTCCAGAGTAAACGATGAGAGATGTTAGCGATTCACAGACCCAAAGGGGATGAAAACAGTGTGTAAATACACTTACTGTAACACAGTCTGTCTGTCACAGATTCATTTCCATTATCTTCCCCTGTTGAGAGACATGGTCCTGAAAGCAAATCAGTAAATTATTTAAATGGCAGCAAATTAATATCTAACTCCATACTTACAATTCAAAAGAGCCCTGTTGGTTAAAATAGACCTGGGAATTACTAAATCATTTAACTGAATTTTGGAGTGTTGAGGATAAGAAAACAAAAAAGTGTTTTTAATTGTGAGGAGATTTAATTATATGAGTCACGGAAATTATTGTTCAATTAAAGTGCAATTTTTTCTTCTTAAAAACACAACTAAGACAGAACCAACAGAAATATTACACCGAATATTATCACGGTGTCCTTATTAGGACTGCATTCTGTAGATTAGTGACAATTTGATGTTAGGTAATATATGCATACAGTTGAGGTCAATTGGTAAACATGGTGACTCAGTCATACAGAAAGTCACTCTTCAGCTGTCATGATTGAACACAGGCCCTGAAGGTCTATCCATTGGCTCAGGTCTGGCATGGTCACTTATACACTACTTATCACCCAGTTCCAGGCAGCCCTAAGAAATAGTTCTGCCATTAGTTGCCTAGTATGATTAATTCAGAAATCCATGGTCATCCAGCGACCTCACAGGTCGATGAGTCACCCCAGAAATGCGGACTAGGCCTGGGATACGCTCGCAGGGTTGTAGGGTCACTATGGAGGTTCACAGAAAAAGCTGTGGTGATTTGGTGAGATTTAAGGTCAGTTATGCCTACAGTGTAGTGGGGACAGCCAATAAAGACCGATTAGTTAGAGCCCCTGGAGCTAAAGGCTAGGCAGTCTGCTCTTGAGTCATGCGGATGAACAAGGTTCAATATATGATCCATCACATCAGCATCAAAAAAGATGTAGGGTTAGCTGAACTGTATACTGTATATATCATTTAGCTGTGGCGATAGACCTACAATTTGACCCCTATGAGCACTAAAGGTCATGTGAACGTTTTAAAACATTTATTTCCGTGATACAGAAAGTAGCTTGAATTGTCTAGCAAAGTGTTGGCCCTACAAGAGAACATATGCACTATATAAAGGTAATTTAAACCTCAGGTATCCTTACAGGACTCTAACTGAACAGTCATCTAGTGAAGTTGCAATACTCGTGTGTTAGAGAGACTCTTTATTAACCATTTTGAAGTCTAAAAGGTCCCAGCCTTGGAGGGGAAAAGATAAAACCCAAAGCCCATGTTCTAATTTTGATCATCAGACTTTTTACCTAGCAATTAAATTGAGCATGATAATAAGACAATGTGAGAGCTCTGCTCCTTTCTTCTCCCTCTCTCTTTCTGAGATTTCTGCAGCGGAGTGGAGAGGGACATGGGTTTATTAACAAGGATCTGTCAACGTGTATACGTTAAGTAGCTCTTCATTATTCTCAATAGAGCACTCAAAAACGAAAACGAAACTATTTCAGAAGTCAGCTAACAAGTAAAGCTGGGAGATGTTCTACACTGCTGACGAGAACAATAGGTGCTGAAAGAACTTAAATGCTCATTTGAGAAAGTATAGCTTACTAGTGTTGAATAACGAAAGATTACAAGTACTGCATATGGATTGTTCTATAACACGACAAATAACGGTCTTCTTTTCTTTTTATTCAAGGCTTTATGTGTACTAAAATATATTCCACAACAAACTCAAGCCCATTCAAAGAACACGCCATTTTCTATAATCATCTCGCCTAATTCTTTGAAATATTATTCTAAAGTAAAGAATCACTGCTTATGCAACCCTTTCATGTAAATAACACGCCTGCAACAACTAACCGGCCCAAATCACAATCCTCCAAGCTTGTATTATCTCCTTTGGCACATCAAAATACCTAAATACCAGGCCTCCTGTTGTTGTGAGGCTCTAATCGACTTTATAGCTCTAAGTGTGGACTAGAAAATAAAGGATGTGCTGTTGAGGGAGGTGAATTAAGACTATTAAGTCTCACGAGTGGCTTTGATTCAGTCCACATGGGACTGTGTGCTGTGCTTCTAGATTTTCAGCATGCTACGGAGATAAGGCCACTGGGCTTAGACTGATTATTACAATGAAATGCACATTTATTCTCTTTGTCAGAGGCGCCCCAGACCGAGTCAATGCCTTTCCATGAATCCCTATTTTCTTAAAGGGATATTTTGGGATTTTGGCACTAGCATGCTGGGATGGTAAGTTGGTGGTTGAAGATATCCCTCTAGTGGTGTGGGGGCTGTGCTTTGGCAAAGTGGGTGGGGTTGGGTGGGCCTGTTTGTCCCTGTCCGGGGGTATCATCGAATGGGACCACAGTGTCTCCTGACCCAGCCTTCAGTATATATGCTGCAGTAGTTTGTGTCGGGGGGCTAGGGTCAGTCTGTTATATCTGGAGTATTTCTCCAGTGTCCTGTGTGAATTTAAGTATGCTCTCTCAAATTCTCTCTTTCTCTCTTTCTTTCTTTTTCTCTCTCGGGGGACCTGAGCCCTAGGACCATGCCTCAGGACTACCTGGCATGATGACTCCTTGCTGTCCCTAGTCCACCTGGCCATGCTGCTGCTCCAGTTTCAAATGTTCTGCCTGCGGCTATGGAACCCTGACCTGTTCACCGGACGTGCTACCTGTCCCAGACCTGCTGTTTTCAACTCTATAGAGACAGCAGGAGCGGTAGAGATACTCTGAATGATCGGCTATGAAAAGCCAACTGACATTTACTCCTGAGGTGCTGACCTGTTGCACCCTCGACAACTACTGTGATTATTATTATTTGACCATGCGGGCATTTCTGAACATTTGAACATCTTGGCCATGTTCTGTTATAATCTCCACCTGGCACAGCCAGAAGAGGACTGGCCACCCCTCATAACCTGGTTCCTCTCTATGTTTCTTCCTAGGTTTTGGCCTTTCTAGGGAGTTTTTCCTAGCCACCGTGCTTCTCCACCTGCATTTCTTGCTGTTTGGGGTTTAAGGCTACAGCACTTTGAGATATCAGCTGATGTAAGAAGGGCTATATAAATACATTTGATTTGATGTGATTTGAGATAATCATAGACTTCCAGTCTTGGCGGATTCATTCGACACACCGTTCACAACAAGCTTGGTTAATACAATGGATGCTCTCTGCAAAGCGTGATTTCGATGTTGTAGCTACACCGGGATTTCAGGAGGGAGAGAAAGTAGGGGAGAAAGTAATATATTGAGAGAAAAAACATCCATTTGGAATACATCAACATCAGGGACGGATATCCTGCAAATGCCAAAGAAGAGGTATAACTTCTAAATGAGCAGCCATTTTTATTTGTGACAACAGCCAGTACACAACAACAACACAACTAACACTTGGTATTGCCTTGTTCATAACCCAAGAAGCCTAGTATCCTACTGCTTATTAATGCCCTTTGTTTCTTTTTAAAAAATGTGTTAGAAACATCAAAGAATCGCACTCGTCTTGCTGTAGCTACAGTACAATGTCTGACTATTTCTGCACATCTGACTATCTCTCCTCCTGCTCCTCTCCTAAGTTACCTTGACTATAAATAGAAGAAACCATGGAAAGCATGCAGGTTAATAAAGCTGTCAAAGCATCAATATCACATTGAAGAATGACAGCTATGGCAACGTGTCTATGTATCCATTCAGGCTAATGCATCATTCCAAGGAAAGGCCTCATTATCAGGCAAGGAATAAACGGGGGTTGAACACTTTTGGCGGAGGCACACGAGTGTGGGTATGCTTTCGGAAAGCTTTCAGGTCAGGTGTAATCTGGTCATGCAGAGGCTCAAAGTCAGCTCAATTAGGACATTGCGGTACTTCTCACTCCTCAAGATCAAAACCTTCAGTGACTTTATTCCCAGGTCTCTCTCTCTCTCTCTCTCTCTCTCTCTCACTCTCTCTGCTGGAGTAGAGTCAACCAATCGGACGGCTTGTAGACTGCAGTGAATTAGAACTGGCACCTTGCCTTCAGAGCTTTAAGGATTGCAGTCTGTAAATTGAGAGTGGGCCGGTGTCCTTCTGTGGAGTAAAACGTTGCTGGTAGCTTTGTGATGTCTGATGTGTTAGATATGCTGTCAATTACGTGATTGAGTCATTCAGTGTCACCTGCTGCTATGTTAAGAAATAAAATGTTGGCATGTTGTATTATACTTTGATTATCTTAACAACTTCATAAATTGCAAACAACTCCCTGGTTGAAAACTACTTTATTGGTGTGTCCGTCATACTCTACTCTCAGGAATTTCCTACAACGTTATTAGGGTCTCATATTAGTCATCTACTGAACAATAAAAACCACACACGTTATCCTGACCACAACCTTATTACTAACAGGAGGAGGTGCTGAAAGTACAATGCACCAGTGGAGTATAAAAGGCTCTCCAGTCACGTACACAAATTGGCATTGTCACCTCGCTCTAATTGTACAATGATCATCATCATTAACATTTAAAAGGTGGCCCGTTGTCTTAGCACAAGCTCCTTTAGTGGATTCCTGTTTGTTTTATTTCCCATCATCCTCTCCTGCTCTAGCCTTTGTCTCTGTGGGCCTGGAAGGTGAATTTGGTTCTTGCCCTGCAGATATTTTCAGATGGGCAAATGCAAACAACGGCTCCGTTCCCTGGCCTGAAAGGAAAAGGGGGATACCTAGTTTGGCCCAACGCTCTAACCAGGTTGGTTCGGTCTGACTGATGTTTCAGATCTAAATAACAAAAAAAAACTCTAAATACACTGCAGTCTTGTTAAGACAAAATCATCTATACATTAGGGACGATTTAGGGAAGATTTGTTGAATTAGGATGGAAGGAAAGAGATGTTTAAATACATACGAGTAATTACTTTTTTGTAAATTGTAACACTATAAATGGTCCCTTTTTATGCATTTTACATGTACCTCAGTGTGTTTGACAAAGGAGAATTGTCAACCGGAATGCAGGAAGCCGAAATAAATGAATGTACATTGAGGGAATCAATTAAACAAAAGCACTGGACCGTGGAGGAAACTAAATGCACGTAGCGCAAACTCTCAGCATTGCAGATATATATTCTCATTTACCCATAAACTGAAACACCCTAAGCAATAACTTCCAAAATCAATGTTGATTTAAGACGACATATTACTGACAACAACAAAACTACTTTTCCAATTATTCAATGTTGGAGTGCAGAGTAGAATCTTTGGGACATTATATATTGGAATAAGGAAGCATTGGCTTTTGCTGTCATTGCTACTTCATATTTTGGTCGAATTCAGCAAAATAATAAAAATGCCCCTCCTATGATTAAATTTCTGAGAATCAAAACCTGCAACCAGTCAAATATTAACTTTATATAATCCTATAACGCTTTGCAAGACAACTGCTTGCAAGCCTACCTCATCCATATTCCAAAGCCATGAAACCAGCCAGTGAAACCAGGCAGAGTTTCAAATAATAAGACCATAAAACCTTTATTGACATTGCTTCCTATATGGTTCATTAAGGCAGGGTCCCAACCATCCCCCCAGTTGGCTTTCAAAACACAGTGCATCCGTGCACTTCACAATATTATTGCAGAAACTACTTTGAGCAGAGGCAGCAGAGGCAGCAGAGGCAGCAGAGGCAGCAGAGGCAGCAGAGGCAGCAGAGGCAGCAGAGGCAGCAGAGGCAGCAGAGGCAGCAGAGGCAGCAGAGGCAGCAGAGGCAGCAGAGGCAGCAGAGGCAGCAGAGGCAGCAGAGGCAGCAGAGGCAGCAGAGGCAGCAGAGGCAGCAGAGGCAGCAGAGGCAGCAGAGGCAGCAGAGGCACATCAGAAGAAACATTCTGGACTAATCTTAATAAAAAAGTGTACCCCGGTCTGTACTTTGAGAAGTGAGCAAATGTAAAATGAAAGACCTGTTGAAGGACCTGTTGAAGGACCTGAAGGACCTGAAGGACCTGAAGGACCTGTTGAAGGACCTGTTGAAGGACCTGAAGGACCTGAAGGACCTGTTGAAGGACCTGTTTCCTGACAGTATTGCCTTAACCTTTACCTCTCGTTTACAGACTTGTATGTAACCATAAATAGTACCGTAGATCTGTCACTATACAACGGGATGCGTGAGATCATTAGTTCCGGTGCTTGGGTTTTAGATCACTGGTTATTTTAGAACAAATCAGGATCTCGCTTATGTTATCAACTTTCGAATTTCGGAAGGGGAGGGGACAATTTTCCCATAGACTTGCCGATAACTTGCAAAGAGAGAGGGCGGAGCTCTTCATTCCGGTTCTCATCCTCATTCTATCGCTTCTCTTAACACGTATGGACTCAGAACTTAATCGAGCATCTGACCAATTATGAAAGACTTTAGTTCTGGGTGAACCAAGATTACCTAAACCCAAACCAAGACCCCCCGACAGTTTCCTTAAGTCCTTTGGATGATACAGCTCGTCGGCACATTTCTTCACCAAAGGTTATCTGGTCAATTGAAAAGTTCTAATCTCTATCTGAGGTTTCATGATTAACTCAGAGGCATGAACCTCTTATCTGAAATGTGAACGATAAGGTGACCAAGAGGTACTTGTCAAGGGTTCTTCTGGCGGACTGGGCCTTTTAGAAGACGGTTAACACACGCCAACCCCCTGTCACCCTTTCAACCTCAGTCTGCCATGTGAAGACTGTAGGCTCATCGTTAGCTCTGTATTCAGCCAGCTCTCATGGAAGTGGTGGACACAACTCACACACTCCGAGTTTCACATTCACACACACGTGCAAGACATTAGCAGTATTTCCTCACACAATCTCTCTCTCTCTCTCTCGCTCTCTCTCTCTCTCTCTCTCTCTCTCTCTCTCTCTCTCTCTCTCTCTCTCACCACTACAACAACAACACGCACACATATATAATACACCACACACTCTCCAGATCAATTCTCCTGAATGGTTGGTCTGGGCCCTTCTAGCTGACTAATGGTGTCGGCAAATATGGTGACTTACCCGGCTGCCACTTCGTCACAAACAATGACCCACGTTGTCAATCCTAATGTCCACCGCCTGTCATCACAGACACCACCCCGCTCAATGCTGTGGGTGACCCTCCGTACTGTTTCTGGCTACAAATGAGGGACAGATGTCTCTTAAACAGCAGACAGCTGCATCTCGATGTGTTTGCTTAGCCAGTGAATCTTTACAAATTACCCCTAAGGAGCTATTTGGGAAAGAGGGGATGATTCGCAGTCTATAAAATGATTCGCAGTCGATAAAATCCAGATTGATTATTGATTCTGTTTTTGAAAACAATCGGCAACCTCATTGAGATTGCTTTTTTCTCGTCCCTAATAAAAACTGCAATTATTATTTTATGGGCAATTCGCCTTGAGTGAGTTTGTGAAACAAAGGCCCAGACAGAGAATTTCTTCCATTCTTTCATGCCTGGGTATTTCCATATGTCCCCCATAGCTCCCCTATTCATCCATCACATTTCACTGTGGGCTAGACAGCTGTCCAGGGCTAACGCATACTCGCAGTCCAGCAGTCAGTCAAACTGAATGTAATGCCATAATTCTTTAGCAGTCAAGGTGGGCAAACAGAAGGTGTGTGTGTGTTGGTGCTTGCATGCAGGGATGTTGTGTGTGTGTGTGTGTGTGTGTGTGTGTGTGCATGCGTTCATCTGTGTGTATGTAGGAGCTAGTGTTTGTGTCATCGTATCACGCATGCATGTTTGTGTGACCGGCATTTGTGTGAGTGCCTGTGTGTGTGTCTAAGAGAGAGAGAGAGAGAGAGAGAGAGTCAAAGAGGCACAGCGATGTTGATACAACATGGTAAGATTAATTAAAGGATCTTGCTCTGGCACTTGTATCACCAAGGAGCCCCTCCACAGTAAACTGTTGACTCACTACTGGATAATGACATGCGTTTACTCAACCCAATCCCATTTGCCCTTTAAAGAAATTGCTGTATGAACAAAATAGCTCTTCTGTTGCCTTGACACTTAAAGTAAACATTGTTAAATGTCTGCCTAACACT
The DNA here is from genome assembly GCF_002021735.2 of Oncorhynchus kisutch. NCBI lineage: Eukaryota > Metazoa > Chordata > Actinopteri > Salmoniformes > Salmonidae > Oncorhynchus > Oncorhynchus kisutch. Next base: position 47,421,055 of record NC_034193.2, read on the forward strand.
ACAACTAAACGTATTAGAGTATGGTATAAAATGTCTGCCTAACACTACAACTAAACATATTAGAGTATGGTATAAAATGTCTGCCTAACACTACAACTAAACATATTAGAGTATGGTATAAAATGTCTGCCTAACACTACAACTAAACATATTAGAGTATGGTATAAAATGTCTGCCTAACACTACAACTAAACATATTAGAGTATGGTATAAAATGTCTGTCTAACACTACAACTAAATAACATATTAGAGTATGGTATAAAATGTCTGCTAAACACAACAACTAAATAACATATTAGAGTATGGTATAAAATGTCTGCTAAACACTACAACTAAATAACATATTAGAGTATGGTATAAAATGTCTGCTAAACACTACAACTAAATAACATATTAGAGTATGGTATAAAATGTCTGCTAAACACAACAACTAAATAACATATTAGAGTATGGTATAAAATGTCTGCTAAACACTACAACTAAATAACATATTAGAGTATGGTATAAAATGTCTGCTAAACACTACAACTAAATAACATATTAGAGTATGGTATAAAATGTCTGCTAAACACTACAACTAAATAACATATTAGAGTATGGTATAAAATGTCTGCTAAACACTACAACTAAATAACATATTAGAGTATGGTATAAAATGTCTGCTAAACACTACAACTAAATAACGTATTAGAGTATGGTATAAAATCTCTGCCCATTTGCCAAAGAAATACCTTATAAGCCTCAAGAGACAGGCCTTTTGAACAGCCTTATTGACACCCAGTAAGGAACTCCTTTGTGGTTTGAGGTTAATCTACACAGCTCTTTATCCCATGGTGAGGGACTCTTCTCTGTGTGGCCGTGCCAAATCTACTGCATGATGTCATCTCAGATAAGGAGTCTAGAGAGAATATACATCACTGTGGGGACACTGGCCTGATAAACTGGACACTGGTGTGTGTGTGTGTGTGTGTGTATGTGTCCAACAAGCTGTTCTCACCATCCCCATTAGAGCTATACTTGGCCTATACTTTTCCATTTGGAGAGTGAGAAGTCAATGTTTCCAGCATGAATGTGAATGTTCATGACACAGCACAATACTCTGATGGCTCTGTATAGACAGAGTGAAATGCCATGTGTTCACAGTGACGTGGATAATATTTTACAGAGCAAACCACAGCAGACGCTGTGTTTTTTTGTGGTCAGGAAAAGTCATGGCCCGAATCATGGTACAGTTAATACAGTGCATTTGGAAAGTATTCAGACCCCTTGACTCTTTCCACACTTTGTTACATTACAGCATTATTTTAAATTGATTAAATCATTTGTTCCCTCATCAATCTACACACAATACCCCATAATGGCAAAGTAAAAACAGGTTTTTAGACATTTTAGCAAATGTAATCAAATAAAAAACTGATACCACATAACAAAAGTATTCATACCCTTTACTTAGTACTTTGTTGAAGCACCTTTGGCAAGTCTTCTTGGGTATGATGCTATAAGCTTGGAACAACTGTATTTGGGGAGTTTCTCCCATTCTTCTCTGCAGATCCTCTCAAGCTCTGTCAGGTTGAATGGGGAGCGTTGCTGCAGATCTATTTTTAGGTCTCTCCAGAGATTTTTGATCAGGTTAAAGTCCGGGCCCTGGCTGGCCCACTCAAGGACATTCAGAGATTTGTCCCAAAGCCACTCCTGTGTTGTCTTGGCTGTGTGCTTAGGGTTCTTGTCCTGTTGGAAAGTGAACCTTCACCTCAGTCTGAGGTCCTGAGCACTCTGGAGCAGGTTTTCATCAAGGATCTCGCTGTACTTTTCTCCGTTCATCTTTCCCTCGATCCTGACTAGTCTCCCAGTCTCTTCTGCTGAAAAGCATCCCCAGAGCAAGATGCTGCCACCACCATGCTTGACCGTAGGGATTGTGCCAGGTTTCCTCTAGATATGACGCTTGGCATTCAGGCCAAAGAGTTCAATCTTGGTTTTATCAAACAAGAGAATGTTGTATATCATGGTTTGAGAGTCCTTTAGGTGTCTTTAGGCAACCTCCAAGCGGGCTGTCATGTGCCTTTTACTGAGGAGTGGCTTCCGTCTTGTCACTCTACCATAAAGGCCAGATGTTCCTGCGTGTGTAGAATTTCGCTACACCCACAATAACATCTGCTAAACATGTGTACGTGACAAATACATGTAATTTGATTGGTGGAATACTGCAGAGATGGTTGTCCTTCTGGAAGGTTCTCCCATCTCCACAGAGAAAATCTGGAGCTCTATCAGAGTGACCACCGGGTTCTTGGTCACCTCCCTCGATTGCTCAGTTTGGCCGAGCGGCCAGCTCTAGGAAGAGTCTTGGTGTTTCCAAACTTCTTCCATTTAAGAATGATGGAGGCCACTGTGATCTTTCCATGCTGCAGAATTTTGTTGGTACCCTTCCCCAGATCTGTGCCTCGACACAATCCTGTCTTGGAGCGCTACAGACAATTCCTTTGACCTCACAGCTTGATTTTTGCTCTGACATGCACTGTCAACTGTGGGAATTAATATAAGCAGGTGTGTGCCTTTCCAAATCATGTCCAATTAATTTAATTTACCACAGGTGGACTCCAATCATGTTGTGGAAGCATCTCAAGGATGATCAATGGAAACAGGATGCACCTGAGCTCATTTCCAAGTCTCATAGCAAAGGGACTGAATACTTGTGTAAATAAATCAAATCAAATGATACTTGTCACACGAATACAACCGGTGTAGAAGTTACAGTGAAATGCTTACTTACAAGCCATCAACCAACAATGTAGTTTCAAAAAATACCCCCAGCAGCAGTAAATAACAATAGCGGCGCTATATACAGAGGGTACCGGTACAGAGTCAATGCGCGGGGGCACCGGTGTTGAGGTAATTGAGGTAATATGTACAGTATATGTAGGTTGAGTTATTAAAGTGACGATGCATAGATAATAACAAAGTTTAGCAGCAGCATTCCGGGGGGGGGCATTGCATATACCCTGGGTAGCCATTTGATTAGATGTTCAGTAGTCTTGTGGCTTGGGGTAGAAGCTGTTTAGAAGCCTCTTGGACCTAGACTTGGCACTCCGATACCGCTTGCTGTGCGGTAGCAGGGAAAACAGTCTATGACTAGGGTGGCTGGAATCTTTGGCAATTTTTAGGGCCTACCTCCGACACCGCCTGGGATAGAGGTCCTGGATGGCAGGAAGCTTGGCCCCGGTGATGTACTGGGCCGTACGCACTACCCTCTGTAGTATTTGCCATACCAGAACCCATGCCAAATCTTTTCAGTCTCCTGAGGGGGAATAGGTTTTGTCGTGCCCTCTTCACGACTGTCTTGGTGTGCTTGGACAATGTTAGTTTGTTGGTGATAAGGATGCCAAGGAACTTGATATGGTATCTGTTTTTCATTTGTAATACATTTATAAAACAATTATAAACACCTGTGTTCGCTTTGTCATTATGGGGTTTCTACTTTCGGAATGCACTATAGATATCAGCTGTTGTTAGTTTTAAGTCAATGGAATCGCTAAGGGGTGAATAGCCTCCGCTAGCAAAGTGACTGACAGTGATTGACATGGAAATCCTTTTACTGTCATTTCCCAGCAGCACAATTGCCAGACGTCCTTATTCCCACCATCTCTTCTCCTCCACCATCTACCTGCCTGCAGGGGTCCTCAGGAAAACACATTTTCAATGGTGTGGTAAAACACAAAGCTACATGCTATTTCAAGGCTATTCAGGTTGTGTGTGTGTGTGTGTGTGTGTGTTTGTGTGTGTGTGCGAGCGAGCGAGCAAGTGTTTGGTTTATGGCTTCTCAGATTGGGTTGGATTTGAATGAGGCCCATTGTTTTCCCACATGGGGGTTTGCCACAGTCCCCTCCTCATGAAGATTGCCTTGTTAACCCACTCAGTGAGTGAGTACAGGATTGCACTTTATTTAATGTATGTTGGCAGCTCTTCAACAAGGTATTTTTTACATTATGGTGAGCTGTGAGCTCTGCCAGTGTAGCCACCACTCCAATCTCTTTCTATTATGGCTTCCCTCCTCCCTGCTTCATACCGACTCTCATCCCCATCATTACACTGTGATGAACTTCTGATGACGATCATCCTCATTTTCTGTCACTGAGGATTTGAGAGGCCTGATGAACACAAATGTTGACAAAATTATACATTGTAACATGCTCCAAATGAATGGAGTGATGAGAAAAAATGTTTTTTGTCATTCCTCTTTTACAATGTAATGTGGCCATTCCCATGACGTTCCTAAATAATCAACATGTGTTCTCCCATGAGTTTTGAGGGTACACACGGTCCATTTCTATTGTAGCCTTTGGTTAAATGCTTTAGCCAAACAAAAATCACATGTATCTCTATTACAGTACCTGGAACATTACTTTAAAAACATTATCATACCGGAAACACAGTCCACATTATCCATATAGGAAAGAAAATGGTCCTGTGTAATGAATGTGACACATAACTAAGTAGGCTACACATGAATTAGAAGTTTTGACAAGGACAGACAATTTCACATTTTAATTGTTTCAGCTGGTGTGTGAATCTACTTTAGATTCAGAATGGTCCTGTGCAGACAGAATTGAATTCCTCATCGTTACTGCCCTGTTTATCATGCAAAGGCACAATACAAAGAGACAGCAAGTCGGGACAATGAATATAGATTAAATTGGAAATATTTGCACAACTAATTACCTCCAAATGGCTTTCTGGTAAACAAAACGACAAGCTCCCGCAATATCACCACCAGGTAATGGCCAAAACATTGTCTCCCCCAACACTATAATGATTTAATTCACAACCAATTGAATGAAAATGGTTTTAGAAACCAGTGACAAATGATTGATATTTCAAATGATTGTATTTGAAATAGCTAGGAGGGAAAATAATTGTACACAGAAGAAGTGTTGCTGCCTAGCAATCACGGACGGAACAGATGTTTGTTGAAATGTGACGTGGGTACAAGTTCACAGGGGTTTTTTCTTTTAGGACTTTTAGGACAGTACTAGAAGTGCTAGTACTGTATCTAAACACGTATACCTACCTGAGGTAAAACAAATATCATTAAGTACCTCTGAAGGCACAGACAGAGCTGGTGATTTATTCCTACTAATGTTTTATTAATACAGACGTCTGCCTGAGGGGGAAACGTTGCCTTTTCTCACCGCCACACTTCCATTTGACAATATCAATCACTCTCTAATGACACCTCATCAAGCCTGACGGACTACAAGCTCCTACCAGCTTCTAGGCTGAACTTTAGTCTGAAGGTCAAATTCAGATCAGAAACTGCTGATGGAAAGTGAAAGGCAGGACAGTTACAGTGATTAAGGACATGTAACATGATGCTAAATGTGATATCTGATAGGCAGTCTTATTAACCTTGAATGGCAATCCTGTTGTTTTGTGAGGTGTTCTGAGGTACTTAGGTATGAATATGTTCCTTATTAATGAAACAACAGTCTTAATACCGTCTCAAGAGAATAGACTGAACGTTTTATATAGTCTTAGTAACAGTCCCAATCGTGTTTTTTTCAGAGTTATAAACTATTAAAATGTTCTCAAATCCCTACCAGAGAGGGGATGGATGACCTTATGTTCATCCAAGTAAATGTTATCACATGACGACAGTTAACAGTCACAGAACATGGATTTATAATGGCTATGTGCAGGTAACAAGACTATTTCAGAAACAAACTATCTCTGATTCCAACTCCCCCTCCATTTTTAGATTCCCAGTCCCAGTAAAATTACACAACCCCCATCTGCTCAGGCAATTTAAATTCCTCTTAAATTTCACTATGGACAGACTAGCAGAACTCCATGGTAACAGAACCATCCTGGTCATTTATATTAATTTTAACACCCTGCCTACCCCCATACCACCAGCACATCACAAAAGGGGGTATTCAGACAAATCCAATCTGGCAACATTCCACTGGTCAGGTTCACTCTGCTGGACCAGAGGCTAGGAAAACAGAACACTGACCAAGGCAGCAAACCTTGACCACACCACAGTGGGCAGTTGATGGATGGAGTGCAGGACTACACAAGGAAAGAGGTTGTGAACCCACCATCAAGTACTAAATGGTTCATTCCAACTCTATTCTGCAGCTAAAACAGCACCGCGAGGGAAGAGAGTCAGAGTTGACACCATTAACAACATAACAAGCTCCAGTGCCTCTCGGTAAAACGAATGAAATCATGAAGATGTGATTTTATATGACTTATTTCTTCACTTCCTTTGCTTTTAACCTCGACACAATCCATCATCCTTCCTGCCTCGGCTCATGGCTCCGCTGGTTTTCACTCATGTTAGGTGTGTGCCATATGGTGTCCCCGGCAAAATACTTATTCTCATCCTCCCATATCTAACCTTTTTCTCTCTCTCTCTTCCCCCTGTACTTTTGGGCTTTGATAAGAAACGCTTGTCGAGCCACCTGGAAAACGACTGGCCTCTTTATTAAAACCAAAGTTAAAGGGCAACTCCACCATTTTCAACGTCATTTTCATTATCTACCGCACAATACCAAGTGAAATGTCTTGCCCTCCCTTGATCTACAAATACATAATTTGATGTAAAACAATATTCTTTGCATGTGTTTGCCATGTTAAGAATTATTAAAACCCCTTAACGACTATCGATTAACGACTACTCCAAATACTTAAGAAAGTCGGAGAGTATTAAGCCTCGCAGCAAAATCACCTTCAGTCATTACTCCTTAATATTATCTCATTTTACGAACAAGGAAGGAGTCATTGAGATATTTGGAAAAACACTTTGTCTGTCTACTTAGTGTGTATCCTCGTCTGATGTCCATACGTCACAGACAATCACTGTTTCACAAAGAGACCGTCTGGGACTCTCCTCTATGATCATGTATTCTTAACCAGGGTCCAACGATGACTAGCCAAGATACAGTAATCTGACTTAGTTTTTTAGTTTGTTTACCCTTTGTTTTTATTCACTTCTTCAAAGCAGAATCTGTTGTACTGTAGATGCCTGGTTGGATTCCAATTACAAAGTGGGATGATGCGTAACCTAATTATTTGAATAATTAGGGTTTCGTAATGACAGATGTGGTGATGAGGGTTGAGTTTGTTTAGTTATTTAAATGTCCATTACATCATAACAGCACTCAACATTTCCACGTTTTATAACTAAGGGAGTATTATGCAGTATGAAGGATAGATTATTCTCTTTTTATGTCTAATGGCATTACCCATAAGCCCATACTAGCCACAAAACACGCATTCAATCTCCCATGATCGCCTAATTTAAATGTCACTGGTATTCTAGTCTGGAAACACAGCAAAGAAAGTTACACTGAAAAACGGATTATGTACATTCAACTAGATGGAGAAATAGATTAAAGGCAATGGAAAATAATTGAAAACACCTTATGAGACCTTTCTGAGACACTTGCTTCTCTTTAGCCTCAAAGTAGAAGAAACAAAGAAAATCCCAGACAAAATCCAAACAGTTTTGTTTAAAGACTTTTGTGTTAAAGTCAAATGAAGGACACAATCCCTCTCATGTACCTCATTACTGGGATCAGGAGCGTTCTTTCCCCGACTTAGCTAGACCCATCAGCTGTCAAACACCTGCTTTCCAAGTCTGCGAGACAGAGACAGAAAGACAGGAGCGCCTTAAAAGGGCAAGTGCAACCAGTCAGCGTGACTGCGAGACTGCAACACTTCCAAAGCAGCTGCCATCAATAGGAATATGTTGCATCCCAATGAGTACGATCACAACCTGAGACAAACCTTGCTGGGTTTAAAAAAAATCATTTTTACCTGATCTGATATCTCCCAGGTCCTAATTAGTTTTACTCTTGGTGAGTATCCCTTGTTAGTTGGGGTATAATTGTGACTTGTCACTCAAGCTAACACCTGTCCCACAGGAGGTTTAAGGGATATGATCCGCTCTGTCATTTAGTCAATTGCATTGATCATTCTCTCATGTCATGTCTCTCATGGACCTTGATGGTTCTATCATACCTCAGTGCACCCTCGCTAACTTTGCATCAGTGCCTGGTTAAAAGGAAAATGAATAACGAATGTCATTTTAAGATTGTGAAGATTATGACCAATAATATAATATGCCCTGATAATAATGTTAAAGTTAACAAATATCATCTATTTATGACCATTTGATGACCAATTCATTTTCTAAAAAGTTGGTCTATTTTTGCAGAATATTTTGCTGGTAGTAACAAGGGTGCGAATTGTCTGAAGAGTAATTGATATTCTCATCCCTGTGCCTCTCCCTTGTTCCACCAAGCAAGATTTCTCCCAGTTAATCTCCTCACTGACTAGGCTTATAAACAATGACGTATTCAATAGACATCTCTCCCCCTTCTAGAGTGAAATGGTTGAACTTAGCCCTGAGCGATGCTGTAAGCACTTCATGCTTCAACAATTTGGGAACTATCTCTGTTTTGGCAACCTAGCAGAAGAAGGGGTGAGAAAACGTTGTCCATCTTGCAGGACTGTGTTTTTCCTATTTAGTTTCCCAGTCTACTGCTACATTGCCTTGCAAAAGTATTCATCCCCCTTGGCGTTTTTTCCTATTTTGTTGCATTACAACCTGTAATTTAAATGGATTTTTATTTGTAATGGACATACACAAAATAGTCCAAATTGGTGAAGTAAAATGAAAAAAAATAGTTATTTAAAAAAATTCTACAAAATGAAAAACGTAAAAGTGGTGTGTGATATGTATTCACCCCCTTAGCTATGATGAGATGAGATCTGGTGCAACCAATTACCTTCAGAAGTCACATAATTAGTTAAATCAAGTCCACCTGTGTCCAATCTAAGTGTCACATGATCTGTCACATGATCTCATGTGGCCGCCCACCAAAACTCACAGACCAGGCAAGAAGGGCATGAATCAGAGAGGCAACAAAGAGACCAAAGATAACCCTGAAGTAGCTGCAAAACTCCACAGCGGAGATTGGAGTATCTGTCCATAGGACCACTTTAAGCCGTACACTCCAGAGAGTGGCCAGAAAAGGCCATTGCTTAAAGAAATAAAGAAGCAAACACATTTGTTGTTCACCAAAAGGCATGTGGGAGACTCCCCAAACATATGGAAGAAGGTCCTCTGGTCACATGAGACTAAAATTGAGCTTTTTGGCCATCAAGGAAAATGCTATGTCTGGCGCGAACCCAACATCTTTCATCACGCCGAGAATACCATCCCCACAGTGAAGCAGGGTGGTGGCAGCATCATGCTGTGGGGATGTTTTCCATTGGCAGGGACTGGGAAACTGGTCAGAATTGAAGGAATGATGAATAGCGCTAAAAACAGGGAAATTCTTGAGGGAAACCTGTTTCAATCTTCCAGACATTTAAGACTGGGACGGGGGTTCAGCTTCCAGCAGGACAATGACTCTAAGCATGCTACTAAAGAAACACTCGAGTGGTTTAAGGGGAAACATTTAAATGTCTTGGAATGGCCTAGTCAAAGCCCAGACCTCAATCCCATTGAGAATCTGTGATATGACTTAAGGATTGCTGTACACCAGCAGAACCCATTCGACTTGAAGGAGCTGGAGAAGTCGCGCCTTGAAGAATGTGCAAAAATTCCAGTGGCTAGATGTTCCAAGCTTATAGAGACATGCCCTAAGAGACTTGCAGTTGTAATTGTTGAAAAGGTGGCTAGTTATGCACACTCAAGTTCAGTTTCTTGTTTGTGTCACCAAAAATATTTTGCATCCCCTCCAAAAATCTATTTTAATTCTAGGTTGTAAGGTAACAAAATAGAAAAAAATGCCAAGGGGGAGGGTGAAAACTTTTGCAAGTCACTGTATATGAGTTAAATGTGACTGAAAGAGATGAGGACAGGGCTACAACAGGGACCCAATTCATATGGCTCACCCTAGGTGAATTGATCTCATATTTAACCACCGCAAAATTAAACGTAGCTTGACAATATGAACTCGCTGTGTGAACATGCAGAGTAAATACAACAAATGACTGACAAGGCTCATTTACAAATGCCCTTTCATTTTTTCACTCGTTCAGTGCACGTATATTACAGCAGCAAATCCCCACGCGAGAAGTCACCAACTGTCTGGAACTGTGGAAAAATAGGTCCTACTCAACAACTGTGTGTGAAACAGTAATATAATTAATGTTTGCATTCCTTTGTTGTTACTCTTGCTGTTGTTGCTGTGGAAGCACTCTGGGAATCGCTCAAGATGGTTGTTTTCAATAGAGGTTTTCTACTGCTACTTTTAATGCTTTTTACTCATTTTGCACTAGGTGAACTTGCATGCAGTGTCATGAAATCTCAGTGATTGAATTGCCATTCATCACTTTAATACTGGGGGGACATAGGCGGCTGATTGAGACACACACACACGCAGTGCTCCATCTTTGAATCATGTGCACCTCTGATTCTTGGATGTTGTACTCTTACATTTCTGGATGTCAAACTCTTGACATTTTTGGAAGTTGAACACCTGAACACTTCAACTCTGATACAGATCGATGGACTCTCTTCCTATATGGGACTTTCTATAATTTTATGGCTATGGTCAATTGATAATGAAGCCACTACACTTGACTTGATTGTTGTGGCTTCCTTATCAATTGACCATAGCCACTGCCCAAGCCTGAAGCAGGGTGGTTTCAGATGCGTACAGTCCACATTCGAAGTTCCCAAGCGACAAAAACATTCAATGATATCCAGGGATTTGGTGCAACAATTTTTTTTATTCATTGATCTCTATGTCCTCAACATATAGGGGTGTACAGAACAAAGATGTCACCCTTCTTTTTGAAAACCTAAAAAATTACTATTTTAGTTTTTTGCTCTCAATTTCCCGCTGTGGTGCAGATCTCTGAACCCGGCAGTAGGCTAAATGCAGGTCTGCTCTCCTCTCCACTCTTCCAATGGCATTCACTTCATCTGGCCTCCTGGAGATTATTGCTCTGTTCATTAACCTCAGTACACTGGAGTACCCCAGAGCTCTGTTCTCAGCGCTGTTTTTTCCCACTCGACACCCACTCACTGGGACATCTCACTGCCTTTCCCAGTTTCCTCCTATCACTCCTATGCAGATGATACTTGTGTACTTCTTCAACATGTTTCATTTTTCTGCTCTCTGTTCTTCCCTCTGTCCTTCTATCATGCTGGTCACAGACTTTCCTCCTGTTCGTCTTTGCCAACCACCTGAGGGTGTCCTCCACCTTCTTGCTGTCCTCTCTCACATTAAACCACATTTACATCCTCTCTGAGTAGTTTCTCCCTTCCGCTCTACTCCTTAGTCAATTTCAAAGACTGAATCTTGTGTTAACGCATTAAATATCACAAAATACTATCTCCATCCAGAGTTGAAAATGGTCTTAAACCCACTCTATATTTCTCCAGTGCTACACACATCAAAACACATTCTTAGAAGTCTCTTTACAAGCTCAGACACATTTATGGTTCTTGAGACGCATCCTGCCAACATACAGTATATGTTTGTTTTAATGATCAGAAGATTCAGAGAAGGATAAACTCAATTAATACAATATAGACTTTGGAGACAACATCGAAACAACATCAAGGGCGGGGTTATCTAGCATGTCTATGGTCTTACGCAGCCTTACACTCCCAAGTCAATTCTACAATCCAATCAGAGAGACATGAAACGAAGCCACTTCCATACACCAATTTTCTGTCACTGTCGGCTTCCTGCCCAAACCATGTCAGGAACATGGAGAGAAAGGCTTTGGGAGCTCCATGCCTCTGGCAAACTGGGAGCCATAGCATTTCAACATGTATTCCCCTGAAAGGTAATTCATTGGATTTAGGAACAGATGGTGTGAGCTGTTTACCAAGGGGTTTGAAATGGGAATGTCAATGCATTCTGTTTTTCCTGTCATATACGAAAAAGTGGAATCGTCAGAGACATAATGAACTCTTGGTACACAGATGTACACTTTTTCATGTCATTCTCAATCTTTCATAAGTTGAGAGTTGTGATCATTTTTCATAATCAGAGTTCTTCAGTAAATAGTCTCAAGCAACCCCCTGTAATGCTCTTTATGTAAAAGTATAACTTTAGACCATCCCCTCGCCCATACCTGGGCCCGAACCAGGGACCCTATGCACACATCAACAACAGTCACCCCTCGAAGCATCGTTACCCATCTCGATTACCCAGCAAGTGACGTCACCGACTGAAACGCTATTTAGCTCGCACCGCTAACTAAGCTAGCCGTTTCACATCTGTTACACTCACCCCCCTTTTGACCTTCCTCCTTTTCCGCAGCAACCAGTGATCCGGGTCATGGCACCAATGTAAAAGTATAACTTTAGACCATCCCCTCGCCCATACCCGGGCGTGAACCAGGGACCCTCTGCACACATCAACAACAGTCACCCCTCGAAGCATCGTTACCCATCTCTCCACAAATGCCGCGGTCCTTGCAGAGCAAGGGGAACCACTACTCAAGGTCTCAGAGCAAGTGACGTCACCGACTGAAACGCTATTTAGCTCGCACCGCTAACTTAGCTAGCCGTTTCACATCCGTTACATTTACTTATATTGATCATATTAGCATAGTTATTAATTTGAGAATTTTTTTTGAATTTGAGAATCTCTACACACATAGATGTTAACTGTTTAGCTTCACATCTCTCATGAGTTGTAGTAATTTCACATCACCCTTGTTCTCCAGTAGAGAATCTCAAAGACACTGGATCTTTAGTGTAGCTCTAGTAGGACAATTCCGGCTGAACTTCTCAGAGTCAAATGGAGCAGAAACTACAGGACTCTCCGTTTGTGTCCCATTTTAATGAAGTGACTAAACATTGCCTTGGGCTTGAATGTGAGTAGAGCAGCAATGAATCCATTACGTTCACAAAAAACTGCTGAGATCCAAGGCTCTTCCTCTCAGTGTGTAAGAGCACTGTACTTTGTGGTTATACAAAGGAGATGAGAGAAGGACTCAAAATGTATTATGAATTCAAATCCATGAGGGGTCATATGTTGAAGGCATTCAATGGCTGATGAGTGTATCATTTATTATTTTAAAAAGTCTGTTTAATAAAATACATACTAATAAACTGCAATGTACTTTCTTTAACAGCACAATAGGCCTTGGCAAATCATTAACCCATTTCAACAAGTTAATTGTTTCCTTCAGTACCTTCTCCATCCAAAAGAGCAAGACAATGTCACATCACATTTTTCTAATGTCAAAACACTTTTATTGACATTCTTTCCTCAGGTATCCTTCTTCACTTCTAACAACACTCTAGTCCTATCCAGGCAACAACCTTGAACCCCGGCCCACTCCCTCCCTCTCTATCCGCTCCTATCATATCCTCACCATTGTGCTTTAGTTGGTGTTCCCACACTTTTGTCATAGCCAATGTGGTCTTCTTTCCGCATCCTCAGATTTCTTTTGCTTTTCACACGGGCTGAATTCCTACCGAAATCGAGAGATCCACACAAGACATCACTCCAGCTCCCCTCATCATCCCTCCTTCATCACACACCTCATCCCTTAAATCCTCACATTTTCTCCCAACTCGTACACAATCTGAACCATAAATACCCGTCGAAGGCACAATCCAATTTGTTCTCTTCTCTCTCATCTCTCCAACCGTCTCCTCCCTCCCCTGTTCACTCCACCCCACCACCGGCTCCACTTCCATCTCCCCTCTCTCCACTTGTTTTTCACTTTCTGATGATGATTCACTGCAGCAATGACTATTATTCACATTCTTTGCCTCCAGAAATGATCGTTCCTGCACCACTTTGTGCAATTTTTCAACTGACTCTTGCCTGTCAGAGGTTTAACCCATGGCCCTCCACGTTGTTTTTTGGCGTATAGTGTTCCCCATGTTTCACCATTCATAGTTGGTATTGTGAACTGAAACTCTGACTATGAAAAAAAAGCTTATTCAGGGTACTAATTAACTTGACATCTGGCTGATCTTCCACAGATGATTTAGGGAAAACTATAATTATTCAACAGATTTGAAGTAGGTCGGATTTGAAAGTTGTTTGAATGCCTTGTTGACAACATTTGTCCTTTAGATCAAGTTTGTCAGGATGACATGAGAACCCTTACCATGTGAGTACGGGACTCCCGTGGATATCTTAAATGTTATTATTTTTCACAAACCAGAGCGACGGAGGGGACTTTCTCCCCATGTCTAATTACAGTGCATTGTGGGATTTGATTTCATCTTGAAGGAAAACAGATGGCATCAGAAGTGATGTGTTTACAACTAAATGGCCCATGAACATTGTGTCCTGACCACTTAGGACCACATTCCTAAAACAGAAAAATCTTCACTCTGTCTATTAATGTTTTTCTCTACAAAACCTCCAGTGTGGACTTATTCTAGGTTTGAGGAGAGAAGTAATAGGCTTAGGATGGCAATGTCAACCTTCTCTCAATAATTTAGTTGATGATTAGATAAGTCATGTCCTTTTTGGTTTCAGGGTTATATTCCGTGGGAAAGCATATTAAAATGAACATGTGGACAAATAGCTGTGACGAGATGACTGTCACTGCAATTCTCTCATTTACCAATGGAGTCCATCAACCGCTTGTCAGCGAGAGGTTTCAGTGGCAAATTCCCCATGATGGTCAGCCAATCATAACACACTACTCCAGCTCATTGTGACACGCTCTGACATTATCAATACGTGATGAGGTAATGTTAATTGTCGGTTTGTAATTGCTAAACGAAACTCTGAACCGTCGACACATGAGATACATAGTAATGAGACAATACTGCTAGATGTTTAAAGGAAAGACAGAAGCCGTCTCCACGATGGTGAGCCTTGTGTGCTTATAAACCCTTTAACCCTAGTTTTGAGAATTGATGCATCTACGCGTGCAATGTCCGGTGAAGGCTTTGCTTATACAACATGGAAGCACCCATTAAAGCTCAACTAATGTGTGTGTTTAATTCATTTACATGGTTGGAAAACATTAGCAATTAGCATGACATGGCAATGACCACCGTAACATGCCTCGTCCCTCATGACGTAATGAGATCCCGGAGTACGTTAACGCGGCCGAATATTATTCCAAAATAAAAGTTCCGCTTCAAACCTACCAATCGAGCTGTGTTGTGTTCATCTGTTTTCATTGTTTTGAATTTGCATAACGTTACACAGAGGGTTGCAGTGTAGGCGGTGGAACACATGACAGTACAGTGTTGTAAACTGTCTGAGAGACCTTATGGTTTCTCTTGCCTCGATCCTCTCCCTGTCACACATTGTGTTTTATGACGGAATATGATGACTGTGATTCAGAGACAAGATGTTTTACTTTACAAGCATTAAAGAGAGACAATGCGATTGCATGACAAGGGATACCTGGGTAAAATGTACAGTCAACCCTTGGACATAAAAATGTCTTGCAAAATATCTTTCACAATCTAAGAATTGAATCGGATGGTATAATTAACACTTGGCGACTAGACATTTTGTCACTGCAGATTGACACCTGGTGCCATTATCAGTGCTATGCTTTTTAGGGGTAAGAGTATAGGGGGAGTGTAATTTGAAATGTTACCAAACATTCTCTATGACTCTCTGTGCAAAACATGGACCCGTGACACAGGACAGCATCATCATAGTTGGCCCTCCTGGATGCTGTAATCTGTGAAGCACTTTCTACCCTACTTGGCAATTAAGCAAGCGAGGGAGCGAGCGATAAATAGATACAGAGAGAGATATAGAGAAAGAGAGAGAGAGGTCTGCTTGGGATAACAGACTGATAACAGGGGTCGATCTGTACCGCCAGACCGTCTCTCTCTTTCTGTAGAGCTTCCCTTCCAACGTCAAATCAAATCAACTGGGTACCAACTGGGCTCCAAACCCAAATGTCCAGCCCTTCACAGCTACTGTCACTTTGGCACAGATTGTCCAGTGAAATGACTCCTGAAAAACAGATTAAGTGAGCATACTGTACATACAGATTTGGTTTCCAAACTGTGGTAAGTAGTTAAAGGGTAGGACTTTGAAGCTAAATGACTTCTAAGAGGGCGATGCTTCCCCACTAACACTAACACTTGAGGAAATGCACCAGACAAACTAGATCTCTCCTCAGAACACCCCAGTAGAGTAAGAAGGTTCGTAAGGAGGTTCACGACCAGGTCATGTAACATAGAGATAAACCCTAGCAGCATGCGGGTTCATGTTGCACGGTAATATTAATATTTGTCATATTTGAGATGGCTAAGAAAATACTCAAAAAGGAAGGGAGGGGTGGGGGGAGCTAGGATAGGGGTCTCTCTACAGTCCCCCCCGGGAATTGTTATACCTCCTAAGATGACCCAAAGCTGCTTCAATAAACAGAGCTCAAGAACTGGGTGCACGTTTTAGTTTTTGCCTTAGCACTAAACATCTGATTCAAATACTCAAAGCTTGATGAGTTGGGGGTGGGGGGACCCAAGGACTGAGTTTTGGAAGCCCTGCTTCATGGTACTTCAAATAATTCAACACAATAACTGCCTGCTACCTAGTATGGTGCCGACGGGTGCTTCTGAACCAACATAATCACCTATAAGCCTTTTACACATGTGATACTGTACATCAGCATTGAGTCTGGTGTAATTGGTATATTTCTAAAGTGTACTATAATGTCAAAACCCTGCCAGATGAATGTATAAACCTGGAGACAGAGAAGACAGAGATCCGTTACATCCAGTGCTCCCTCAGGGGAGGCCACGGTTCAATATCCACCGCATCGATTTTTATATCAAGCCCTGGCCACAAAAGCTGAAAACATTTACTCCGCTTGATGAAATAATGATGTTACTTTCCTTAATACTTTCCTTAACTCCCTCCCTGGGGACCTCCCAGGACCATGGGTCGACCACTGACATGAAACTGTTTTTACACACTGCTAAAATACACAAGTCACAATGATTGAAATGAAGGACTGAATTGCAAATCTCACTGCAATGGTAGCCTTTACGGCTGCTTGGCTAGCTCAAATTACTGTAGTACAGAAAGACGTGTGAAGAAACTGTAAACATCCAAGCGAGCAGACAGTCAGACAGTGCCGTTTTGTCCTCGTCTCATTGTATGTGGCTGGCTAGCTGTACAATCTTTTCATCAGATTCGTAGTAGAATGCTTAATGTAATCTTTCCCGAGACCATTATGGGGTTTAAGGCGAGCCATCGGAGAGAAGATGGTGTCCGCGAGATAAAAACAGGAGGCTGGACTCAGAGTCTGTCGATCCTCTCTATCCCCTAAAAGCTCTCTAACAAGATCAGGGATTGAGTTATCCCCATTGTGAACAAGGCAGACCTTATCTCTGAAACCAATTATTGAGTATTGCTCGAATAGTGTTTACTAACAGGGATACTTACTCTCAGACAGCACACAGACACAGAAGCTTCTCACAAAGTGTAAAGACGAAAGAACAGAGAAACAATTGTTTATATATATTATTATTTTTTTACCAGGGATAATATCAAACAAGGAAATGCCATAATTCTGTACTTGTCTTCTAAGCATCCTATCCTTGACAGGATAAAACGCTCAAGATTGTTTTCTGACCTTTCGTTTGATAAATGAACAAGGCCAGTAGGATGTTTTTCTCCAGTGAAAGGAGTAGAATACACTCTTCAGAATACAGTATATCTAATTCCATGTGATTTTTATAAAAATAATAATTTGGGTGCTCATATTCGTCCTATTTCGCACATGTACAAGTGTATTACAGTTTTTCCCAATCGCTTTCACTCATTTTTTAAAACTGTCTTAACATTCTCGAAACTTTAAGTGCAATTGTCACAACTGTTTTATGGGACATCACAACTCTATTCCATGTCTGCAAAATGTAGAAACTCACCCAAAACATTTCATTTATGCTTCAAAATCGAATTATTGTGTCAGTAAATTGGCAAAATTAGTACCCTGAATAAAAAAAAATGTCATCGTGTGAGCCGTACTGGTCAAAATGTTTCGATGTTTTTTCACCATGGCAGTCAACCTTGTAAATGTTTGTTATATACAAATTTCAGCTTTGTTCTACATTTTTGTTGACACTGACGGCTTAATGCACTATACAAGAATGTCAGTGTTGTCTAGCTGAATGTTATTGTGTATCACACTGAGCTTTTATTTACCGATTTCCACAGTAGGTAAAAGTTTACTGGGAAAAGTCAATACTGAAAAGGAATATGCACATTTGTATGTATACAGGCAATTTATGTTTGTAGCAATGTGTTACATGTCTCTTAGAAAATTCACATTTGCAT
This sequence comes from Oncorhynchus kisutch, assembly GCF_002021735.2. Taxonomy (NCBI): domain Eukaryota; kingdom Metazoa; phylum Chordata; class Actinopteri; order Salmoniformes; family Salmonidae; genus Oncorhynchus; species Oncorhynchus kisutch. The sequence continues at coordinate 47,439,315 of NC_034193.2, forward strand.
GTCCATTTTTACATATTTCTTACATGTCATATACAGTCATGGCCAAAAGCTTTGAGAATGACACAAATATTAATTTTTACAAAGTCTGCTGCTTCAGTGTCTTTAGATATTTTTGTCAGATGTTACTATGGATACTGAAGTATAATTACAAGCATTTCATCAGTGTCAAAGGCTTCTATTGACAATTACATGAAGTTGATGCAGAGTCGATATTTGCAGTGTTGACCCTTTTTTTTCAAGACCTCTGCAATCCGCCCTGGCATGCTGTCAATTAACTTCAATTAACTTCAATTAACTTCTGGGCCACATCCTGACTGATGGCAGCCCATTCTTGCATAATCAATGCTTAGAATTTGTGGGTTATTGTTTGTCCACCCGCCTCTTGAGGATTGACCACAAGTTCCCAATGGGATTAAGGTCTGGGGAGTTTCCTGGCCATGGACCCAAAATATCTATGTTTTGTTCCCCGAGCCACTTAGTTATCACTTTTGCCTTACGGCAAGGTGCTCCATCACGCTGGAAAAGGCTTGTCCGTCTCCAAACTGTTTCTGGATGGTTGGGAGAAGTTGCTCTCTGAGGATGTGTTGGTACCATTCTTAATTCATGGCTATTTTCTTAGGCAAAAATGTGAGTGAGCCCACTCCCTTGGCTGAGAAGCAACCCCACACATGAATGGTCTCAGGATGCTTTACTGTTGGCATGACACAGAACTGATGGTAGCGCTCAACTTGTTTTCTCCGGACAAGCTTTTATCTGGATGCCCCAAACAATAGGAAAGGAGATTCAGAGAAAATGACTTCAGTCCTCAGCAGTCCAATCCCTGTACCTTTTGCAGAATATCAGTCTGTCTGATGTTTTTCCTGGAGAGAAGTGGCTTCTTTGCTGCCCTTCTTGACACCAGGACATCCTCCAAAAGCCTCACTGTGCATGCAGATGCACTCACACCTGCCTGCTGCCATTTCTCAGCAGGCTCTGTACTGGTGGTGCCTCGATCCCGCAACGGCTGGTGATCTGTAACCAGTGTGAAACGCTTGCCATATAGGTATGGGTGGAATTTATTGACGCCCCACACTAGTGCCAGTGCTTCTTTGTCGATTTGTGAGTAGTTTTTCTCTGCATCATTCAATGTTCGTGACGTGAATGCAACTGGCCTCTCTGACCCATCTTTCAGTGTGTGTGAAAGGACGGCCCCTAAGCCATAAGGGGACGCATCACAAGCCAATTTCACTGGCATTTCAGGGTTGTAATGCATCAGGACCTGTTCAGATGTTATGAGCCGTTTTGCCTCCAGAAATGCATTTTCACACTGCTCTGTCCACCGCCATGTCCTATTCTTTTCCAGGAGCTGATTTAGAGGCTGGAGTACTGCTGAACGGTTTGGGAGGAATCTTCTGTAGTAATTGATCAGTCCCGTGAAAGATCTCACTTCTGTGATATTTTGTGGTCGTGGTGCCTGTACCACTGCCTCAATTTTGTCCTGTGTTTTGTGCAATCCATTGCAGTCATTTTCATGTCCACAGAAGACAATCTTGTCTTTGAAGAACTCACACTTCTGTAAGTTTGCCTGTAGACCATACTCTTTCAGTCTTTTCAGGACATCTTCCAGGTTAGACAGGTGCTCTTTGTCGGTGCGTCCTGTTATGATCATGTCATCCAGGATACATTGGGTTCCTGGGATTCCTTGCAAAATCTGGTCAATAGTTCGTTGCCAAATGGCTGGGGCCGATGCAATGCCAAAAACCAGGCGGTTATACCTGTATAGACCTTTGTGTGTGTTTATTGTCAGGTACTGTTTGGAGCTCTCTTCAACCGGTAGCTGCAGGTAAGCCTGTTTCAGATCGATTTTACTGAAGTGTTTCCCACCAGCTAGTGCAGCAAAGATGTCATCCAGACGTGGTAGGGGGTATTGGTCCACATGCAACATTGAATTCACAGTTACCTTGAAGTCCCCACACATTCTAACAGACCCGTCTTTCTTCACAATAGAAACTATGGGTGTGGCCCATTCGCTTCTGTCTACTTTCGTCAGGATCCCTGTATCCTGTAAGTGATCGATTTCCGCTTCCACCTTTGGTCTCAGGGAGTATGGAACAGATCTGGCTTTGCAGAATTTCGGGGTTGCGTCATCTCGCAGTACAAGTTTGGCTGTGAAGCCTTTTACTGTTCTCATCTGATCACTGAACACTGTGTTGTATTTCTTCTGCAAGTGTTCCAGTGTTTGGTCTGTGCCATTCTCTTTGGACTGGAACGTGTGGAGCATTTTCAAGTCACACCAGTTCAGCTTTACTTTTGAAAACCATTCCCTGACAAATAATGGGGGGCCAGTTCCCCATACCACACACTGACCTGCAATGCCCCCCCATTGGGCTCAATCTCTCTCCTGAGTAGGTCTTCAGCAACACATTTGTGTTCTTTCAGTTTGATAGCCTTGAAGTGCTCATTGTAGACAGTAGTGGAAATTATAGACACTGCAGATCCTGTGTCCAGCTCCATTTTGAGGGGTTTGCCTTCGATATCTGGTGTCAACCATATTATGCTACTGCTGGGAGAAGTCACTGTGTTTAACTCCATTGTACCAATTAATCGTTCATCTGAATCACTGCCACTGTTCTCTGCTAGTGCATTCACAGACCCTTTCAATTTTTCAGTTTTCCTGTTGTGACTGAATTGCATGCTCTGCATGCTCTGCATGCTCTGCATGCTCTTTGAATGTGCCCACTTCTACTGCATTTGTGACAAATTTCGTCTTTAAAACACCAGTCCTCTGCTCTGTGACCATCTCTGTCACACCTGTTGCATTGATTTGTTACTTGCAGGACAAACAAGATCCAAACCACCAGGGGGGGTATGTCATGACGTTGCCCTCTTTGGGTACAGCAAGCCCGATCCCCCTCTCCCTGCCTCCCCCTTGCCTCCTTCAACTAGGCTGCTGTGGTCAGAGAGAGATCATAAATTCCTGAGGAGAAGACCTTGACTCATGGCCACACAGTTTAAGAGACAGAGTGAATTTTCATAGAGAACAAAGGAATTTCTTCCACCTCACAAACTTGAGGTCCGGACAAATTTCATGTTCCGGAGAAGGTATAAAAGATCGGTGAAGAATCCAGCTACGAACTGGTCCATTTGGTACAACTTGGGGAAGCTCATGGGAGACGGTGTGGCCACAATACCATAACGCTGTTTATATAATAGCCTCAGATATGAGGTTGACATCAAATTGTTGTATAAGATGAATGATTGGGTATGATACTGTTTGTAAAATTGTGTAATGTGATTTTGGACTGTTTAATGAAGGAAACTCCAATTCCCTTTTGAGTTGAACTAAATCAAAGTGTCACGTTCTGACCTTTATTTCCTTTGTTTTGTATTTATTTTGTTTGTGGGTGATTGTCTATGTTGTAGCTTCACGGTCGTCATTTGTTTATTGTTTTGTATACAGTGTCAGTACTTGCTTTATTAAAGATTTACCATGGACACTTACGACGCCGCATTTTGGTCCGATCCTTCTCGCCTCTCCTCTTCAGATGAAGAGGAGGACGGCCGTGACACAAAGGACCGCCTATGAGCCCAGTTAGGGTCAGGCATCCTGGGACAGCCCCTTTTCTGCAATTCTGAATAAAACCCCAATTTTGAGAAATTATCACTAGACCATGTTTCTCTCAATCACAGGAGGACGAAGGTTGCAGACCATTGCTGAATCTTTTAACTATACCACGTGGCTAAACTCTTAGACTATCGATACCGACAGAATAAGAAAAAGTCTTCGATATTATACTAGTCTGCAGCTAGGAATTCGGGATATCATTGAACGCGAAGAACGACAACCGCCGAAACATCCATTCTATAACGAAACGAATGAATGTCACTCTGAACGATTCATCCTAACCACACAGAGAGAGAGAGAGAGAGAGAGAGAGAGAGGACGAAAACTCTCCAACAGAAACTAACTTTTCAACAGCGATCAAGACGACACACAGAGCGTAAATATATATATTGATTGCAATTGTTCCCGAATGAGTGAGCGTTAATGTACAAAGGATTATTGGTATAATTATTAACTCTGTAGTGACTTCTTAGTCGACCCCCACTTCCCTTTTGTCTAACAAGCCCCCATGTCGGTTTAGCCCACTAGGGTACATTCTCCTATCATTTCTTGTACCCATATTTACTTTGTTTGTTTGTGCACTTCTGTGATTGTTTAGTTAGTTAATAAGTAAATGATTTAAGACAATTGATGTATGGATGACTCATAGTGAAGACTGGGTTCGTGCAGATAACCAACCATTTACGACGTTTGGAATGAGACTAACGTGAGGTAAAATAAATAATTCGCTAATCAGAAGACTATTGATCAGATATGAAAATATCTGAAAGGTTATATTGGGAAATTATAACTTTGTAATCTGAATATTTTCCTTGGTGCCCCGACTTCCTAGTTAATTACAGTTACATGATTTAATGATAGTAAAGACACGACACACACAATTACATAATTTGGCAAATCTGGTCTAACTAAACCTTGTTCGTGTTCTGTAAAGTATTTAGGAAGGCCAGGAGAAGTTGGGTGTTACAGGGCCCAATGTGTGGAATATGTGTGCTCACAGCATTCTCAGAAATGGCAACACATATTGTAATATTGCCCCCACGTTGGCCTGGTGTGCCAATTGTGACCCGGTGTCCAATGAGATTGCAGCCACGCCTCCTGCCTTTGGCCAGATGGAACCCAGCCTCGTCCACAAAAACAAGAATGTGGGTCATTTCATGTCTTTCCAGTTACGTTATTCTCTATATAGTAACACAGAAAATAAATATAAAGTTTGTTTTACATAGCCTATTCTAGAATCAGACAGTTTGGTAAAGTAGTAAATAAAAGTAAAGTAGAAGAAAAGTAAAGAACGAGTACATATTTATTGGTTTTCCCTATGGAATGTTTGCACAATTGATGACACTGTGGACCTGTTAACATTAGGCTGTACTCTCCGACCAGCCTCTTCCATTGTCAGACCATGGTTTATAACACTGTGGACCTGTTTACATTAGGCTGTACTCTCCGACCAGCCTCTTCCATTGTAAGACTATGGTTTATAAGACTGTGGACCTGTATACATTAGGCTGTACTCTCTGAACAGCCTCTTCCATTGTCAGATCATGGTTTATAAGACTGTGGACCTGTTTACATAGGTACACTTCAACTGTGAGAGACGGAATCTAAAACAAAAATCCAGAAAATCACATTGTATGATTTTTAAGTAATTAATTAGCATTTTATTGCATGACATAAGTATTTGATACGTCAGAAAAGCAGAACTTAATACTTGGTACAGAAACCTTTGTTTGCATTTACAGAGATCATACGTTTCCTGTAGTTCTTGACCAAGTTTTGGCCCACTCCTCCATACAGACCTTCTCTAGATCCTTCAGGTTTGGGGCTGTCGCTGGGCAATACGAACTTTCAGCTCCCTCCAAATATTTTCTATTGGGTTCAGGTCTGGAGACTGGCTAGGCCACTCCCAGGCCAGATCTGCAGCCCAGTTGAGTCATATAATTCTACACGTCCATTTTGAGTCGAATTGACATAATTCAAAAGAACCTGGCTTGTGCGAAACAATCAAAGAGGAGAGAGTGTTCAGTCAAAACTCCAGGGAATCTTGTGTCTGTATGATCCTTTTAAGTACATAGTATTAGGAGAGGAGAAGTAGGAAGAAGAGGACTGATACAGAGGGAAAGAAAGAAGATAAGGAGGAGAAAAGAGAAAGAAAGAAAGAAAGAAAGAGAGGATGACCCCTGTGCAAGCACGCAGGAGGGAAAATGATATGTTCTTCTTCTATCCTCCATCTCTGAGTTGCTTAATTGTAGCCCTGTGAGAGCCATCTGAAAATACTATCCCCTGTCAATGTCTAATGCTACAGCCATCGCAGCGCAAAAATGAAATAGAAAATAGAACTGCCACAAATACTGTAATATGAAGCAACCCGAAACAACAGAGGGTTAAACAACCCCCTCCCACCCCTCCACCACTCTGAATAAAAAAGCTACAAACTGATAGGGGGAAAATAAAAACTTTTCAAGCCAGGACAAAAGTAACCATCAACCACCTTCTATAACCATCAACCACCTTATATAACCATTAAGCACCTTATATAACCATCAACCACCTTCTATAACCATCAACCACCTGATATAACCATCAACTACCTTATATAACCATCAACCACCTTATATAACCATCAACCACCTTATATAACCATCAACCACCTTATATAACCATCAACCACCTTATATAACCATCAACCACCTTATATAACCATTAACCACCTTATATAACCATCAACCACCTTCTATAACCATCAACCACCTTATATAACCATCAACCACCTTATATAACCATTAACCACCTTATATAACCATCAACCACCTTATATAACCATCAACCACCTTATATAACCATCAACCACCTTATATAACCACCAACCACCTTCTATAGCCATCAACCACCTTCTATAACCATCAACTACTTGATGTTGTGTATTGTCTTAGAACATGGTGCAAAATGAAAGCCTGATCCAACGCAGCTCATGTACCACTTGTTGTTTGCTTAATGAGGAGGATTGTGCAAGAGTTTAGACAAGAGAAGGGGTTTAAAAGGTTACATCATTTTAAGTGTCATACTAGATGTACTGGATGTGTTGGAATCAAACAAACTTTGCTACAGTAAAGACATGTACAATCTAATTAGACGCTGTGAATCAGAAACATCAAGACTATACGTCGTCATCAAAGGATTCCATACAGATGTAGGATATTAATTTGACCAATATTCAGTCACAGCAAAATAATCCTGCAGAAACAGGATTTTAACGTTTAGTCCACAATGTTGCTTGATCGGTGGTTAGCAATAAGCTGGCCCAAAGAATGCTACATGAAAAGTACAATACTGTTAATATAATCATGTGATAGTGTGGATTTTCAGTGAATTTATGTAAATCACAAAAGGTCAAATTAAGATCCTACATCTGCATGAAGTATATTGAATTATGGTATGATGTTACTGTTGCCTACATATGATTGGACATCTGATTCTGCTTTAGAACCATGATTAATGTACAATGAAATGTGGACAAATTAAAAGCTTTTAAAGAGTCAAATGAAGCACAGTACTTCAAAATACTGTGTTTAATTGTTCATTATTTTTGGTGATTATTCCATTTGAATTAAATTATCAAGCTAATCAGTGTGGGGAGTCATTAGAATGTCCATTGTTAGTCCTCTGTGTGCACTTGCACCGCTGAGCATAACGGGAAAATAAAATGTTCACTGAGGTGGCTGACTGAGTAATCCTGCTGGCTTGCCTCTGAAGCTAAGAAGAGCTGGTCCTGGTCGGTCCCTGGATTGGAGACCAGATGCTGCTGGAAGTGGTGTTGGAAAGCCAGTAGGAGGCACTCTTCCCTCTGGTCTAAGGAGATCCCTATGCCCCAGGGCAGTGATTGGTGACATTGCCCTGTGTAAGGTGCTGTCTTCCGGATGGGACCATAAACGGGTGTTCTGACACTCTAAAGTCACTAAATATATTATAAGAGTAGGGGTGTTAACCCTGGTGTCCTGGCTAAATTCCCAATGTGACCCTCATACCATCATGGCCACTTAATCATCCCCAGCTTCCAACTGGCTCATTCATCCCCCTCCTCTCCCCTGTAACTATTTTCCAGGTTGCCTGTGTCCAAAATGACTCCATATGAAGTGCACTACTTTCAGATCCCTTTGGGCCAGATTGTCACGGCAACAGTCTAACTTTAGCTCTGTATATTTTTGGTCTCTTTTGTCAACTTGTATGTAGCCTACAGTATATGCAGTCCCTCAGAACCCAACATGCAGCAATAAACATTGTTATTTCCGAGTCTGAAAGAAAGTGGTGTTTCTTCAAAGAATCCACAATACATACTCTAGTCATTCAATGTATGGAAATGCAAAGAAGTTTTTTCAAATATGTTACTTTGCTGTTTTGTAGGCTTTAATTACCTCCCTAATGTCAATCTACATGTCAATCTACCTTATTCACATGAAGTTTTCCTTCACATCTTCACTACAAAGTAGCCATTTGTCTACAGAGAAGATTTTAAATAAAGAGCCAGTTTCACTGTGTATAGTTAATTGCTGCACCACCTAGTGAAACTGAGTGGATATGCTCCCAGAATGAAGGCCTACTTTGCCAGACTGAGAGCAAAGCACTGCCAGCCTTGTCTTACACCCACGCCAAGAATACAAATTGGTATTTAAAAAAACAGACGGATCCTGGAAAACAGTGTTTACTTGTTGGACTAGTTTCCTGGACCTGTATAAACGAAGCATCTCAGAGAAGGAGAAGTTGTGGAAAAAGTATTTAATTTTCATACTTGAGTGAAAGTAAATATACGTTAATGGAAAATACTTCAAGTAAAAGTGAAAGTCACCCAGTACTACTTGAGTAAAAGTCTAGAAGTATTTGGTTATAAATATTCTTAAGTATCAAAAGTAAATGGAATTACTAAAATATACATAAGTATCAAAAATAAAAGTTTAAATAATTTAAAATACCTTATATTAAGAAAACCCGACGGCACATTTATTATTTGTATTTTTTTTATATCCGAATACCCCTAAAAACTACACCATGTTCTAAGTACTTTTAAGCTTTTCTAATTAAGTACTGTACTTTACACCACTGAGTAGGAGTACTGATCTAGGACCCATTTAGCCTTTTAAATCATGATTAAGAAGGGGGGGGCTGATCCTAGATCAGCATTGTGCTGAGTCACTTTGTGAATGTGTGACCTGGGTCACTTAGACCGTTAGGCTAGAATAGATCATACTTATAGTGTTATGGTCTGCTTTAGCAGCAGTGGGCACCAACTGAACTTAGAGCACTTTGTGAGCAGACTAATGACAACAATGGCAGACTGATGACAACAAAGTTTTTTCAAAAGGTGTTAGACCTATCTATGCATATCTTTGTACATTTTCCCATGTTGCCACTACGTTTTCCATCTCTAAAGCATCTCCACCATCAATTCCCCTTACAGTATCTACCATCAATACCTCATACAGTATCTACCATCAATACCCCATACGGAATACATCATCAATACCCCATACAGTACAGTATCTACCATAAATACCTCATACAGTATTGTCATGTCTTTGGCATCATTAAACTGAAGATTAATCTTTATCAAATGACTCTTGTAATTATTATTATGCGATTAAACTGATTAATCATGTAACTGTAATTAACTAGGAAGTCGGGGCACCAAGGAAAATATTCAGATTACAAAGTTATAATTTTCCTAATATAACTTTTCAGATATTTTCATATCTGATCAATAGTCTTCTGATTAATGAATTCTTCTTTATTTTACCTCACGTTAGTCTCATTCCAAACGTCGTAAATTGTTGGTTATCTGCACAAACCCAGTCTCATGATAACGGAGTTTCCATAGTGGGATAAACCCGGCATTGCGGCATGGTGTACAAAAGGGAGATAAGACAACACATAGTTGATAATTAGAACAATTGAAATGCTAATCCTTTGCACATGAACGCTCACTCATTCGGGAACAATTGCAATCAATATATATATTTACACTCAGTGTGTCGTCGGGGTCTCTGTTGAAAAGTTTGTTTCTGTTGGAGAGTTTGTCCACCCTCTCTGTCGTGGTTAGAATGGATAGTTCAGAGTGACATTCATTCATGTCGTTATGGATAGATGTTTTCGGCGGTTGTCGTTCTTCGCGTTCAATGATACCGAATTCCTAGCTGCAGACTAGTAATTAATATCAAAGACTTGTTCTTATTCTGTCGGTATCGATAGTCTAAGAGTTTAACCACGTGGGATGGTTAAAAGATTCAGCAATCGCCTCAAACCTTGGCCCTCTCATTATCGAGGTAAGCTGGTCTGCAACCTTTGTCCTCTTGTAATGGAGAGAAACATGGTCTGTTGAGGAATTATCAAAGTGGGTTTTTTATTGATTTTGTTAAACTCCAAAGGGAATTGGAGTTTCCTTCATTAAACAGTCCAAAATCACATTACACAATTTCACAAACAGTATCATCCACACTCATTCATCTTATACAACAATTAGATGTAAGCCTCATATCTGAGGCTATTATATAAACAGCGTTATGGTAATGTGGCCGTATTGTCTCCCATGTTTCACAAAATTGTACTAAACGGACCAGTTCGTAGCTGGATTCTCCACCAATCTTTTATACCTTCTCCAGAACATAAATGTGGTTCGGACCTCAAGTTCTGTGAGGTGGAAGAAATTCCTTTGTTCTCTTCTATGAAAATTCACCCTGTCTCTATACTGTGGCCATGAGGAGATAATCTCCTCCAGGAATTTACGACCTCTCTCTGACCACAGCAGCCTGGGTGTAGGAGACAGGGAGAGGGGGATGGGGCTCGCTGTACCCAAAGAGGGCAACGTCATGACAGTATCTACCATCAATACCCCATACAGTATCCACCATCAATACCCCATACAGAATCCACCATCAATACCCCACACAGTATCTACCATCAGTACCCCACACAGTATCTACCATCAGTACCCCATACACTAACACTTAAAAACATCACAATAAACAACCATTTCACCATGTAAAAATAGTTGAAAATATCAGGTAAATAATTGTTTGATAAATACATTCCAGAGATGAGCAAATGTGCCAATGAGTCCGCTTACCACACACACAAACACCCTCTCCCCCCGACCCCCCATTCCTTCCTCAAATTCCTCCAATATGATGAGAGAGGGTGGCAGTGTTGGTGCGATGTGAGAGGAAACACTTCTCAGCAGTCTCCCTGCTACAATTAATGAAGAGGTCACATTATATATTTATATTATGTATTTATTTCCCAGTCATTATGATTCTGCCCCCAAGAAACCACATCCTCCTGTTGTTGCTAGTATGTTCATTTTCTTTGGTCTACATAACAAAAGGACAATAATTAACAGTTACCAAACCAACCTTTTTTTCCTCAAAGCTTACATGCAGTTTGTATTGCTGTGGTTTGTATATGTAAACATGGGGAATAAACTATTGAGGAAAGTTGTTAATATGTTTATTTAAATTAATTAAAAGAAAAGCTACAGGCAAAAACTTTATTCCATGTATTAAGAGGTTGGTTATTGTTGGCTATTGTTTCAAAGGAACAATGGTTTAATGTTAAAAAGCATTTTGGGATGTCATTTTGCTTCATATGCTCTTAAGTTGTGCTGAGCAAGAGTAATGACAGTAGACGTTGTTAAGGAAGCATAGTACATAGTAGTTGTATTGCTTCTTTAATCAGGACAACAGTTTTCTGCTGTGCTAACATAATTGCAAAACAGTTTTCTAATGATCAATTAGCCTTTTAAAATTATCAACTTGGATTAGCTAACACAATGTGCTATTGGAACACAGGAGTGATGCTTGCTGATAATGGGCCTCTGCACGCCTATGTAGATAATCCATAAAAAATCTGCCGTTTGTCACGTCCTGACCTTAGTTCCTTTTTTATGTCTCTATTTTAGTTTGGTCAGGGCGTCTTGGGTTCTATTCCAAGATGGCATAGCAGTTCAGACGTCTCTTGTCCTCGTCTTGTCGTGTCCCGTATATATATATATTTACAACTTTTTTCACATACATTTTTTTAATTTTCCATAAACTCATCTTCAAAACACTCTCCTGCAACCCGCCTCACCAATTTATATTTATAAAAAAGTATTATTTACCTAAAATCTGTAATCCTCCAAGAAGCTAGCCAGAAACTCCAAGAAGCTAGCCAGAAACTAGCCAGGAGCTAGCCAGGAGCTAGCCAGAAGCTAGCCAGAAGCTAATCCAGAAGCTAATCAGAAGCTAGTTCAGAAGCTAGTTCAGAAGGTAGTTAGCTTCTTTACTGGCAAATCGTTAGTATTCAGCTAACCACAGTTTGTGGTCATCAGCTCTCCTTTAGCTCGAAAATCTATCGCCAGTTTTGTACGGCGCAGCGCAGCTCGGAACGGAACATAACGGACCAATTTTCTCTCCATGTCCCTGGATTTCAACCGCTAACTCTGGACATTCATACCTGGATCTCACAGCTAGCTAGCTGCTATCCGTGTGACTATCGGCTTTCGTCGTTTCCGGAGAAAACACCAATTATTCCGGAGCTAGCCAGCTGAAGAGTTCCATCAATCACTCCTGGGCTGCAGTCACCTATCCGGACCCGTTTTACTGCCTACGCGGAGCCCCACCGGGCCTTCACAACTGGACTACCGACGTTATCTACCCGAAGGAGTTATCCGGCTGGCTCCTCCGTCGCGACGTTACCTGAACGCCCATCTGCGGCCTGCTAACCATTAGCTGTCTTATCGGCTGCTATCTGAATAGACAATCTGACAATTTAATTATTTATTTTTATTATTATTATTATTTATTTTTTCTTCTTGGGCCTCTATAACTATATCTATTGTTTTTATTTTTGTTGTTGTTGTGTGATTTTGATTAATCCCCTCTACCACACGGAACCCCACTAATCTACTGACGGAACGCAAGAGATGGCTAATAACAGGCCTCCATCCTATGCTAGCTTGCTACCGATGGCCTGGCTAGCTGTCTAAATCGCCATGACCCCCAACCAACCTCTCCACACACCGGACCCTTTTGATCACTCGATTAAGCATGCCTCTCCTTAATGTCAATATGCCTTGTCCATTGCCTTGTTCTGGTTAGTGTTTATTGGCTTATTTCACTGTAGAGCCTCTAGTCCTGCTCACTATACCTTATCCAACCTATTAGTTCCACCACCCACACATGCAATGACATCTCCTGGTTTCAATGATGTTTCTAGAGACAATATCTCTCTCTTCATCACTCAATACCTAGGTTTACCTCCACTGTATTCACATCCTACCATACCTTTGTCTGTACATTATACCTTGATGCTATTTTATCGCCCCCAGAAACCTCCTTTTACTCTCTGTTCCAGACGTTCTAGACGAACAATTCTTATTGCTTTTAGCCGCACCCTTATTTTACTCCAGGCCCTGCAGTGCCTAGCTCCACTCCTATTCCCCAGGCGCTCTCTTTTGACGACTTCTGTAACCGTAATAGCCTTGGTTTCATGCATGTTAACATTAGAAGCCTCCTCCCTAAGTTTGTTCTAGTCACTGCTTTAGCACACTCTGCCAACCCGGATGTTCTAGCTGTGTCTGAATCCTGTCTTAGGAAATTTTAATTCCAAACTACAACATTTTCAGACAAGATAGAACTGCCAAAGGGGGCGGTGTTGCAATCTACTGCAAAGATAGCCTGCAGAGTTCTGTCCTACTATCCAGGTCTGTACCCAAACAATACCCAAACAATTAGAACTTCTACTTTTAAAAATCCACCTCTCTAAAAACAAGTCTCTCACCGTTGCCGCCTGCTATAGACCACCCTCTGCCCCCAGCTGTGCTCTGGACACCATATGTGAACTGATTGCCCCCCATCTATCTTCAGAGCTCGTGCTGCTAGGCGACCTAAACTGGAACATGCTGAACACCCCAGCCATCCTACAATCTAAATTTGATGCCCTCAATCTCACACAAATGATCAATGAACCTACCAGGTACCTCCCCAAAACCTTAAACACGGGCACCCTCATAGATATCATCCTAACCAACTTGCCCTCTAAATACACCTCTGCTGTCTTCAACCAAGATCTCAGCGATCACTGCCTCATTGCCTGCATCCGTAATGGGTCAGCGGTCAAACGACCTCCACTCATCACTGTAAAACGCTCCCTGAAACACTTCAGCGAGCAGGCCTTTCTAATCGACCTGGCCGGGGTATCCTGGAAGGATATTGATCTCATCCCGTCAGTAGAGGATGCCATCTTAAATAAACATGCCCCATTCAAGAAATTTAGAACCAGGAACAGATATAGCCCTTGGTTCTCCCCAGACCTGACTGCCCTTAACCAACACAAAAACATCCTATGGCGTTCTTGCATTAGCATCGAACAGCCCTCGTGATATGCAGCTGTTCAGGGAAGCTAGAAACCATTATACACAGGCAGTTAGAAAAGCCAAGGCTAGCTTTTTCAAGCAGAAATTTGCTTCCTGCAACACTAACTCAAAAAAGTTCTGGGACACTGTAAAGTCCATGGAGAATAAGAACACCTCCTCCCAGCTGCCCATTGCACTGAAGATAGGAAACACTGTCACCACTGATAAATCCACCATAATTGAGAATTTCAATAAGCATTTTTCTACGGCTGGCCATGCTTTCCACCTGGCTACTCCTACCCCGGTCAACAGCACTGCACCCCCCACAGCAACTCGCCCAAGCCTTCCCCATTTCTCCTTCTCCCAAATCCGTTCAGCTGATGTTCTGAAAGAGCTGCAAAATCTGGACCCCTACAAATCAGCCGGGCTAGACAATCTGGACCCTTTCTTTCTAAAATTATCTGCCGAAATTGTTGCCACCCCTATTACTAGCCTGTTCAACCTCTCTTTCGTGTCATCTGAGATTCCCAAAGATTGGAAAGCAGCTGCGGTCATCCCCCTCTTCAAAGGGGGGGACACTCTTGACCCAAACTGCTACAGACCTATATCTATCCTACCATGCCTTTCTAAGGTCTTCGAAAGCCACGTCAACAAACAGATTACCGACCATTTCGAATCTCACCATACCTTCTCTGCTATGCAATCTGGTTTCAGAGCTGGTTTCTACTTTGCACCTTAGCCACGCTCAAGGTCCTAAACGATATCTTAACCGCCATCGATAAGAAACATTACTGTGCAGCCGTATTCATTGATCTGGCCAATCACCACATCCTCATCGGCAGACTCGATAGCCTTGGTTTCTCAAATGATAGATTTTTTTATTTTTATTTTATTTTTTACCTTCATTTAACCAGGCAAGTCAGTTAAGAACATATTCTTATTTTCAATGACGGCCTGGGAACAATGGGTTAACTGCCTGTTCAGGGGCAGAACGACAGATTTGTACCTTGTCAGCTCGGGGGTTTGAACTCGCAACCTTCCGGTTACTAGTCCAACGCTCTAACCACTAGGCTACGCTGCCGCCCCAACTACTTCTCTGATAGAGTTCAGTGTGTCAAATCGGAGGGTCTGCTGTCCGGACCTCTGGCAGTCTCTATGGGGGTGCCACAGGGTTCAATTCTTGGACCGACTCTCTTCTCTGTATACATCAATGAGGTTGCTCTTGCTGCTGGTGAGTCTCTGATCCACCTCTACGCAGACGACACCATTCTGTATACTTCTGGCCCTTCTTTGGACACTGTGTTAACAACCCTTCAGACAAGCTTCAATGCCATACAACTCTCCTTCCGTGGCCTCCAATTGCTCTTAAATACAAGTAAAACTAAATGCATGCTCTTCAACTGATCTCTACCTGCACCTACCCGCCTGTCCAACATCACTACTCTGGATGGCTCTGACTTAGAATACGTGGACAACTACAAATACTTAGTTGTCTGGTTAGACTGTAAACTCTCCTTCCAGACCCATATCAAACATCTCCAATCCAAAGTTAAATCTAGAATTGGCTTCCTATTTCGCAACAAAGCATCCTTCACTCATGCTGCCAAACATACCCTTGTAAAACTGACCATCCTACCAATCCTCGACTTTGGCGATGTCATTTACAAAATAGCCTCCAATACCGTACTCAACAAATTGGATGCAGTCTATCACAGTGCAATCTGTTTTGTCATCAAAGCCCCATATACTACCCCCCATTGCGACCTGTACGCTCTCGTTGGCTGGCCCTCGCTTCATACTCGTCGCCAAACCCACTGGCTCCATGTCATCTACAAGACCCTTCTAGGTAAAGTCCCCCCTTATCTCAGCTCGCTGGTCACCATAGCATCTCCCACCTGTAGCACACTCTCCAGCAGGTATATCTCTCTAGTCACCCCCAAAACCAATTATTTATTTGGCCGCCTCTCCTTCCAGTTCTCTGCTGCCAATGACTGGAACGAACTACAAAAATCTCTGAAACTGGAAACACTTATCTCCCTCACTAGCTTTAAGCACCAACTATCAGAGCAGCTCACAGATTACTGCACCTGTACATAGCCCACCTATAATTTAGCCCAAACAACTACCTCTTCCCCTACAGTATTTTATTTATTTTGCTCCTTTGCACCCCATTATTTTTATTTCTACTTTGCACATTCTTCCATTGCAAATCTACCATTCCAGTGTTTTACTTGCTATATTGTATTTACTTTGCCACCCTGGCCTTTTTTTTTTGCCTTTACCTCCCTTATCTCACCACATTTGCTCACATCGTATATAGACTTGTTTATACTGTATTATTGACTGTATGTTTGTTTTACTCCATGTGTAACTCTGTGTCGTTGTATGTGTCGAACTGCTTTGCTTTATCTTGGCCAGGTCGCAATTGTAAATGAGAACTTGTTCTCAACTTGCCTACCTGGTTAAATAAAGGTGAAATAAAAATAAATAAAAATAAAGTGAGTTGGGGTGGGCATTCTATGTTTTGTGTTCTCTGTTTTTTATTTCTATGTGTTTGGCCTGGTATGGTTCCCAATCAGAGGCAGCTGGCAATCGTTGTCCCTGATTGAGATCCATACTTAGGCAGCCTGTTCTCCCACTATGGGTTGTGGGTAGTTATTTTGTGTTTAGTGTTTTTTTTGCTGCACCTTACAGAACTGTTTGTTTGTCGGTTTGTTGCTTTTGTTTAGTATTCATTGTTATTAAAGTCCATTCACATGCCCTTGCCCAACACCTTTATGCATTTACATCATACAGCATAAGCCTTGCCTTACTGTTGGTATTGCCAATTTGAAGGTCATAGGCCCTTAAAGAGGTGAACTTTTCACACTGTGACTTCATCCCAAATGGCACCCTATTCCATAGTGAACTACTTTTGACCAGAACCCTTTGGGCCCTGGTGAAAAATAGTGTACTATGTAGGGAATATGATGCCATCTGGGATGAAGCCTGTTTAAACATGAGTTCCCTGCTAGATTGGGCTACATGGGAGTAATTGAGGGAGGATAAGGTGTGAATTATGAGGAGCAGATTGACAAGTGAGGACAGAATTATTGTCTAACTGTATTGGTTAGATTAATACAAAAACAACCATAGGAGAGCAAAGGACAGCATTTCACTGATGGAATCATGATGAATTCATCCTGAAACTGTAGCATGACATTAAGATAAATTAAATATACTGCACATTATAAAATCAAGAACAAAGACAGTGAAAATCATCTGAAATGATTTATAGGCCTCCTTATCCAGAATATACACAATCCATGAATTTTCATTCCACTCAACACCCTCCTCACTTCTTTCATTGTTCCATAACTCCCTGGTAAAAACAAGAACCCGACAAGCTCTCACATATTAGCCTGTGACCTCCTGACCCCTGTTCTTTCCCCACTCCATAGCAAGGTGGTTCAAATGACACAAATATGCAACAACTTTTAAACTGAATTAGTGTCTGCCAGGTGTTTTGAACAAATCACAGAATGTCCTTCCATGTATGATTATAATAACATGGGGAACTATCTAGATCAATGTTCTCCCATTCTGGCCATGGAGACACACAGACTATTATTTCAGCCCTGCACTATCACCTGATTTAACTTTACAAGGGTGATTAGATGATTAGATGTTTAGTGCAATCAGGTGCGTTAGTGCTAGGCTGGAACAAAACCCTGCACATACTGTGGGTCCCCAGGACCAGGATTACATAACACTGATGAAGACTGAGTGAAACCCTTACAGAATGTAAGAGCTACTGTAATATCATCCTGTATCCAAGATGTTGTATGTGGACCAGTACAGTTCACAACAGGAGTGAAAAGCCACATTGCAACGTTGTACCTGTCCTCTAGGGAGCAGCAGCAGGTACTGAGAGGAGATGAGAGGAGCTTGATTGTTCGTCAGCGTTCTCTTTGACTGATGGAAGGAAGACCTTTAGGTAGCTAGCCTAGGGGGGTAGAGGAACTATCAGCTACAACCTCCCTCGCTACTTCCCACAGGACTCTCTTACTCCCTCTCTCTCTCCCCCTCCCTCCTTCATAAATACAGTTTAAGAAGGTCTGAGTGACGAGAGTCATGTACTGCTATGGCATCAAAGAGGGAACATCACTGGATTGAGTATATCGCCGTAATGTCAGTTTTTCTCCACGTTGGATGGATAACATGAAACTATAGCATCATACCGTTATCTATGGCCCGAAACATGAGAATCTAGGCCTATACTCGTATTTTCATGCGTCTTGTTACATGAAATATGTGGATGTCATGCAGTACTCTATAACCGAAATGCAACATCAATATCATCTGGATACCACATAGGCATACTCCAGCCAGGGGTGGATTGGCCATCTGGCAATTCTGGCAAATGCCAGATGGGCTGGACCATTTTGTAGGTGGTTGACACACACACAAAAAAAAATTAAACTAAAATGTGACATGGCATCAGCAAAGAGACCTGCTGCGACTCTGCCTATAATCGTACAGTAGAAAGAGCACATTCTACATTGTCACCTCACTCACTGCTTGTTGGCAACGCGCACTGTGACGTAGGCTGATGTGGATAAAATGCCTGGGCTGAATTCCCCTGACTACAGCACACCATTGTGTAGCTCAAACAGGTAACACTGCATGATTAAAAACCGTGGTGAAATTTAAGTCACCGGTAACCCCAATATATCAATCACTGACCTTGATCTAAAAATGGTGAAGTATAACTCCAAAATAATTAACATGCCGTAATTAACTGCAAGGTACCTTTATGCAAAATCAGGAGTTTCATAGAATTTGAAGACGTATCAAATATACCAGCGAAAACCTGACGGTCCTCGTTAATTACAAGGCTAGATGAATACCCTTTGTTTGGCCTCCTTTCCTTTCCCCACTTAGAAAAACTGAGGGGAGCGGAAAGAGAGAGTGAGGGAAAATAAATAGAGAAGGAAAGAGAGGGAAAGAGAGAAAGTTAAAAAGAGAGAAAGCAGAAGAGAACAAGAGAAAGAAAGAGAATAGATAAAAAGAGGGAGAACAGAAGAGAAAGAGAGAGACAGAGGGGAGAGATGGAGGGATGATCAGAAGAGCTGAGCGGAGGAGAGGAGAGAGGTTTACTCTGTACGATGGTGCTTAATTACCAGGACAGTTCTAAAACATTGTTCCCTCTCTCCCGCAGTGATCCTCCCCTTCATGCTCCGAGCCAGTATCCTACACCACTACAGCCTCCCGGGACAGAGACAAACTGTACACCACATCCTGTTACTGTTTATTATCAATCCTGTTGCCTAATCACTTATTCCCTACCTATACTTATTCCCTACCTGTACATATCTACTGTACCTCAATGAGCTCGTACCCCTGCACATCAACCCGTGTACTGCATATAACCAAGTTATCAGTACTCATATTTATTCCTTGTGTTATTATTTTTCTATTATTTCGACAACCAAAAATGATCTGCATTGTTGGTAAGTAAGTAATTACACTGTTAATCTACACCTGCTGTTTACGAAGCATGTGACAAATACAATATCATTTGATTTGATCCCCCGTTGGCTGCATTTAGACAAGGAGCCCAATTCTGATCATTTTGAACAAATTGGTCTTTTGACCAATCAGATCAGCTCTGAAAAAGATCTGATGTGAAAAGATCTGATGGGATTGGTCGAATAACCAATTAGTGGGAAAGAAAATCAGAATTTGGCTACCTGTGAAAATGCGGCCATTGGGGAGCATTTCTAATGTGACCTGACTCTCTCTCTCTCTCTCCCTTCTCTGTCCTCCTCTCTCTCTTTCTCGAAGTCCAGAGATACAGTTTTGTCATACATGTTTACAACATGGAAACTGATGAAATAGAGAAAAAGGATCCACACTCTTAGAAGAAACCCAGTGGCCAAAACTGTGGAATACTGGTTGAACGAAGGTAATAATGACGGTTGTAATGACGTAATCTCAACCAGTTTTGCCCGATGGGAAGGGTGAACAGAAATAAAACAGTTTATTCAATTTTAGACATGGATAAGTGTATTCCATACTAGAAACTTCATTGGAACTTAAGTTTTAGGACACATGGTCCATGCATTGTGGGGGAAGACTGCAAAGCCCCCTCCATCTTGGCTCCCTAATCTTTCATCCCAATAGTGGATTTATGAGCTGCAAGAGGCCTGAAGAGAAATGACAGAGATGAATGACTCGTTGAACTGGGGGAGGCTCCCAACACAGACTATGTGATGCATGCAATGTTTGTTCCGCGTGTATGGATATTGATAGACACGAACCGAAACAAGAACCTGAGGCACGATTTTGTCCAACAGGTTTCTCAACCTCTCTCTCTCTCTTTCTCTCTCTCTCTCTCTCTCTCTCTCTGGCCCTATTTTCCTGCATATTGCATATTTCACAATATGGGCCAAATTCGTAAATTGAATTACCTATAGTACAATTGCTTTGAGGCTATTGATAATATCAGATGGCATTGTCGTTGAGTGTGAGGTAGAGCAAGCCAAACGTTAGGGCAAGCTTGACAGGCAAACACAAAGCAGTGATTGGCCAGCAGAAGCCTCAGGTAAGTTGCTGAATACATTGGCTGTTAGGGGCTACTGTAGTACTTCATTTGTAGTTGTAGCGAAACGCCAAATGGATCTACCTCCTGGTCCTCTTCCCCTGCCTTACCCACCAATGGTAAAGACAGAGATGACCACGCCTACCGAAATACCGGATTGGGCAACGTCACCAGAAGATGACTCAAGCCAACCAACTACTGAACAAGAATGGTGTCAGGAAGAACCACCCTCTGCCTCAAGTGACACTTCTGAATGGGAACAGCTGTTAGACTCATTGCTGATAGAGTAAGGGCACTGTCATAAACGGATGCCCATATATGTACTGTTATAAGAGTAAGGGCACTGTCATAAACGGATGCCCATATATGAACTGTTGTTAATGTGTGGTTAATCAGCTGTGTGTCCTCCAAGTTTCTAGAGTGGAGGACACTCACGTGACCTCGAGTGATGGATAAAAAGGTATATATAGAGAGACTGCCGATACTTCTGCGCTGACTTTTTGAATTCTGAATTTTTAAGACAACCATTTGACTTTAAAAGGCATTGATGCCTAAACTCAAGTTACAAAGATTCTAACTTGCTGGATCTGAGAAGGGACTCTGGTTTATACCGTTTAACTATTGAACAGCTGTTCTGTCACCTACTGACTAGGTCCGTGTATACTGATTGCAATTATATCCAGAGAAAGTCTCAGAAACTTAACCTCTCGATTGAGCTCAGTACCTCGGCCTCGTTGCGCGCCACAGACGCTGCGGTAGTTCAACGGGACTGAGAGTCACTCTAGTCCTTTAGTTGATCCCTTGCTTATACCTATGGTTATCTGAATTGACCCTGTCGCCTACTGACCAGGTGCGTGTATACTTATGCAAATTACATCCAGAGAAAGTCTTAGTAACTTAACCTCTCGATTGAGCTCAGTACCTCGGCCTCGTTGCGTGCCACAGACTCTTTGATATTCCATTGGGGCAGGGAATCACCAGTGGGTTCTCTCATCCAGTCCAAACTTGAATCTCTAAATTTAGTAAACCACCGACTCCAATTCAACCTCTCGGCCAGTAGAGGGGAGTCGCTACCTAACTAAATTCTTAAAGAACTCAGACCGACTGAAACACCGCTCCTGATCTCGTGGGTCTCCCTGTCATCTTTTAAAGGTAATTAAGTTGAAATATTATATTTTATTAGAGATAAGTGTTATCATTGTACCAGGCATTTAGAGCATTAAGGCATTTGCATGTTTTGAGTAACGCTGTATGTAACCAGGTAACAAATTGTGTAAATTGATGTTGTTGATTGTAAAAGACAAAAAACAGAATAAACGGTAGTTTTATTTTGTTTCGAGTACCCGCCCTCTCAAGGCAGTTAACGGCACGGGAGATAACAACTTTGACACTCCCCTCTACCGGGACACTGAAAACAGAGACCAATGCTCTATAACAAAATAGCTACCAATAAAAAGACAAGTTATTGTGTCCGGTGTGAACATTAATGTCTTATAGATCTATCTAAGTTTTATTATCCAAGAGGCAATAGCAGACGTGCAAGGTGTGGAACTAATTGACTAAAGTTCTCACATCTTAAATCTAGATAGATCACAGTAAGGAAACACTCAACCATATTAAGGGAATAATAGATGCTAGTAGAGTAAAGCATAATATCAAACCAGGACCAATAGCGGGTAAATAGTCTACGAGGACATAGTGGGGTTCGCACATCTCTGCTAGAGTTAGACCGGTGGGAGTGACAAGGCAAAAGACTTCTCTACGCGGACAACCATCGATACAGGAAGAGAAGCAGGACCATGCGAGCGGTCCTGATTATACCGACATAATCTAAAGCATCTAGAGTGCCCTGCCTATCCAGGGAACGGAGCGCTAACCACCTCTAGCACCCCGCTGCCGGCCAAGGGGCGGGGCTGAAGGTTTCGTATCACGACATAGTTACAGTATATACGTCCTTGTTTTGAAAGCTAATTTACCCACGATCCCCTGGGAGGAAATGGCCACAGTCTGTCAAATGAAAAAATGTCAATTTGGCTCAACAGGTATGTCATTTCTTCCGATGAGGGTGAAAAGTGTAGCCAACCGCTCTCTGGTGAAGGAGTTTATCATTAATGTGGAAATAGAAAGACATCGTACTCAAGGTCATTCCAATGAATAAGACAGGCACTTGATGTCTAACACAGAAATTGAAGGACACTTGGAGGAGAGAAGGAAGGAGAGAGGAAAAGGAATAGGAGGAGAGGGAGGAGAGAAAGAGGAGAAATAAACGGAGAGGAGAGAAGACCACGAGAAAAAATTATAGGAGTGAAAAAAATATATTTAAAAAATAGATCAAATAGATCAAATAGATGGAATTCAATAATAATCCACAGACAAGTTTATTGCCTGAGTTCCTTGTCCTTTTGGGGACTTGGAGAGTAGCCAATTCACACAGATTCTTTCCTTTAGGAACCATATGCTGCTGCTTAACCTTTCTGGATTGCTGTCATATGCCAGACTACTGGCAAGCATTTGTGAAAGAGTTAGAAGACTGTGCATGCCGAGTTAAGCTTAATGTTTACTCCCAAGAAGACACCATTGACTTAATTCAGCACGAAAGGAATGGATTCAGGAGTATCGCACACACACACACACGCACACACACTGAGCTACGGCCACACACACACACGCAAGGCCTAACCCGCACGCACACACATACCTACCACCACCACCCCTCCAACCCATTTGAATGAACATGATTAAAAGGAGTTAACGTTGGGGTCACCAACATCGCTGCTATGATGGTGTCGTCATTTGCTTAATTCACTGTAGGTAACGTTTTAATACTCTCCACCACTCGTTCTGCCAAAACAATAATCACAGATTCTGGACAATGTGTTGCTTACTGTACTGTGTACCGAAACCGCAATGTAATCCTCTCTGTGAAAGTAAACTCCATGTGACAGATGTTTCAGACTCTGAGTGTAGTGGCAGTGCTGCAGGGAAACAGACAGCAGACATGGAAGAGGAATGTGGGTTCCTTTTACAGATAGTGAATCCATACTGTATGTAGGATTGTACAGTGGGTTCCTTTTACCGATAGTAAATCCGTACTGTATGTAGGATTGTACAGTGGGTTCCTTTTACAGATAGTGAATCCATACTGTATGTAGGATTGTACAGTGGGTTCCTTTTACAGATAGTAAATCCATACTGTATGTAGGATTGTACAGTGGGTTCCTTTTACAGATAGTGAATCCATACTGTATGTAGGATTGTACAGTGGGATACTCTTTTACAGATAGTGAATCCATACTGTATATAGGATTGTACAGTGGGTTCCTTTTACAGATAGTGAATCCATACTGTATGTAGGATTGTACAGTGGGTTCCTTTTACAGATAGTAAATCCATACTGTATGTAGGATTGTACAGTGGGATACTCTTTTACAGATAGTGAATCCATACTGTATGTAGGATTGTACAGTGGGTTCCTTTTACAGATAGTGAATCCATACTGTATGTAGGATTGTACAGTGGGATACTCTTTTACAGATAGTGAATCCATACTGTATATAGGATTGTACAGTGGGTTCCTTTTACAGATAGTGAATCCATACTGTATGTAGGATTGTACAGTGTGATCCTCTTTTACAGATAGTGATTCCATTCTGTATGTAGGATTGTACAGTGGGTTCCTTTTACAGATAGTGAATCCATACTGTATGTAGGATTGTACAGTGGGATCCTCTTTTACAGATAGTGAATCCATACTGTATGTAGGATTGTACAGTGGGATACTCTTTACAGATAGTGAATCCATACTGTATGTAGGATTGTACAGTGGGATCCTCTTTTACAGATAGTGAATCCATACTGTATGTAGGATTGTACAGTGGGATCCTCTTTTACAGATAGTGAATCCATACTGTATGTAGGATTGTACAGTGGGATCCTCTTTTACAGATAGTGATTCCATACTGTATGTAGGATTGTACAGTGGGATCCTCTTTTACAGATAGTGATTCCATGCTGTATGTAGGATTGTACAGTGGGATCCTTTTACAGATAGTGAATCCATATTGTATGTAGGATTGTACAGTGGGATCCTCTTTTACAGATAGTGAATCCATACTGTATATAGGATTGTACAGTGGGTTCCTTTTACAGATAGTGAATCCATACTGTATGTTGGATTGTACAGTGGGATCCTCTTTTACAGATAGTGAATCCATTCTGTATGTAGGATTATACAGTGGGTTCCTTTTACAGATAGTGAATCCATACTGTATGTAGGATTGTACAGTGGGATCCTCTTTTACAGATAGTGAATCCATACTCTATGTAGGATTGTACAGTGGGTTCCTTTTACAGATAGTAAATCCATACTGTATGTAGGATTGTACAGTGGGATACTCTTTACAGATAGTGAATCCATACTGTATGTAGGATTGTACAGTGGGTTCCTTTTACAGATAGCGATTCCATACTGTATGTAGGATTGTACAGTCGGATCCTCTTTTACAGATAGTGATTCCATACTGTATGTAGGATTGTACAGTGGGATCCTCTTTTACAGATAGTGAATTCATACTGTATGTAGGATTGTACAGTGGGTTCCTTTTACAGATAGTGAATCCATACTGTATGTAGGATTGTACAGTGGGTTCCTTTTACAGATAGTAAATCCATACTGTATGTAGGATTGTACAGTGGGATCCTCTTTTACAGATAGTGAATCCATTCTGTATGTAGGATTGTACAGTGGGTTCCTTTTACAGATAGTGAATCCATACTGTATGTAGGATTGTACAGTGGGATCCTCTTTTACAGATAGCGAATCCATACTGTATGTAGGATTGTACAGTGGGTTCCTTTTACAGATAGTAAATCCATACTGTATGTAGGATTGTACAGTGGGATACTCTTTACAGATAGTGAATCCATACTGTATGTAGGATTGTACAGTGGGTTCCTTTTACAGATAGCGAATCCATACTGTATGTAGGATTGTACAGTGGGATCCTCTTTTACAGATAGTGATTCCATACTGTATGTAGGATTGTACAGTGGGATCCTCTTTTACAGATAGTCAATTCATACTGTATGTAGGATTGTACAGTGGGTTCCTTTTACAGATAGTGAATCCATACTGTATGTAGGATTGTACAGTGGGTTCCTTTTACAGATAGTAAATCCATACTGTATGTAGGATTGTACAGTGGGATACTCTTTACAGATAGTGAATCCATACTGTATGTAGGATTGTACAGTGGGTTCCTTTTACAGATAGTGAATCCATATTGTATGTAGGATTGTACAGTGGGATACTCTTTTACAGATAGTGAATCCATACTGTATATAGGATTGTACAGTGGGTTCCTTTTACAGATAGTGAATCCATACTGTATGTTGGATTGTACAGTGGGATCCTCTTTTACAGATAGTGAATCCATACTGTATGTAGGATTGTACAGTGGGTTCCTTTTACAGATAGTGAATCCATACTGTATGTAGGATTGTACAGTGGGATACTCTTTTACAGATAGTGAATCCATACTGTATATAGAATTGTACAGTGGGTTCCTTTTACAGATAGTGAATCCATACTGTATGTTGGATTGTACAGTGGGATCCTCTATTACAGATAGTGAATCCATTCTGTATGTAGGATTGTACAGTGGGTTCCTTTTACAGATAGTGAATCCATACTGTATGTAGGATTGTACAGTGGGATCCTCTTTTACAGATAGTGAATCCATACTGTATGTAGGATTGTACAGTGGGATACTCTTTACAGATAGTGAATCCATACTGTATGTAGGATTGTACAGTGGGATCCTCTTTTACAGATAGTGAATCCATACTGTATGTAGGATTGTACAGTGGGATCCTCTTTTACAGATAGTGAATCCATACTGTATGTAGGATTGTACAGTGGGATCCTCTTTTACAGATAGTGATTCCATGCTGTGTGTAGGATTGTACAGTGGGATCCTCTTTTACAGATAGTGATTTCATACTGTATGTAGGATTAAACAGTGGGATCCTCTTTTACAGATAGTGATTCCATACTGTATGTAGGATTGTACAGTGGGATCCTCTTTTACAGATAGTGAATTCATACTGTATGTAGGATTAAACAGTGGGATCCTCTTTTACAGATAGTGAATCCATACTGTATGTAGGATTTAACAGTGGGATCCTCTTTTACAGATAGTGAATCCATACTGTATGTAGGATAAAACAGTGTGATCCTCTTTTACAGATAGTGGATCCATACTGTATGTAGGATTGTACAGCGGGTTCCTTTTACAGATAGTGAATCCATACTGTATGTAGGATTGTACAGTGGGATACTCTTTACAGATAGTGAATCCATACTGTATGTAGGATTGTACAGTGGGATCCTCTTTTACAGATAGTGAATCCATACTGTATGTAGGATTGTACAGTGGGATCCTCTTTTACATATAGTGAATCCATACTGTACGTAGGATTGTACAGTGGGTTCCTTTTACAGATATTGAATCCATACTGTACGTAGGATTGTACAGTGGGTTCCTTTTACAGATAGTGAATCCATACTCTACATAGGATTTACGGTGGGATACTCTTTACAGATAGTGAATCCATACTGTATGTAGGATTGTACAGTGGGTTCCTTTTACAGATAGTGAATCCATACTGTATGTAGGATTGTACGGTGGGATACTCTTTTACAGATAGTGAATCCATACTGTATGTAGGATTGTACAGTGGGATACTCTTTTACAGATAGTGAATCCATACTGTATATAGGATTGTACAGTGGGTTCCTTTTACAGATAGTGAATCCATACTGTATGTAGGATTGTACAGTGGGTTCCTTTTACCGATAGTGAATCCGTACTGTATGTAGGATTGTACAGTGGGATCCTCTTTTACAGATAGTGATTCCATGCTGTGTGTAGGATTGTACAGTGGGATCCTCTTTTACAGATAGTGAATTCATACTGTATGTAGGATTAAACAGTGGGATCCTATTTTACAGATAGTGAATCCATACTGTATGTAGGATTAAACAGCGGGATCCTCTTTTACAGATAGTGAATCCATACTGTATGTAGGATTGTACAGTGGGATCCTCTTTTACAGATAGTGAATTCATACTGTATGTAGGATTAAACAGTGGGATCCTCTTTTACAGATAGTGAATCCATACTGTATGTAGGATTTAACAGTGGGATCCTCTTTTACAGATAGTGAATCCATACTGTATGTAGGATAAAACAGTGTGATCCTCTTTTACAGATAGTGGATCCATACTGTATGTAGGATTGTACAGCGGGTTCCTTTTACAGATACTGAATCCATACTGTACGTAGGATTGTACAGTGGGATACTCTTTACAGATAGTGAATCCATACTGTATGTAGGATTGTACAGTGGGATCCTCTTTTACAGATAGTGAATCCATACTGTATGTAGGATTGTACAGTGGGATCCTCTTTTACAGATAGTGAATCCATACTGTACGTAGGATTGTACAGTGGGTTCCTTTTACAGATATTGAATCCATACTGTACGTAGGATTGTACAGTGGGTTCCTTTTACAGATAGTGAATCCATACTCTACATAGGATTTACGGTGGGATACTCTTTACAGATAGTGAATCCATACTGTATGTAGGATTGTACAGTGGGTTCCTTTTACAGATAGTGAATCCATACTGTATGTAGGATTGTACGGTGGGATACTCTTTTACAGATAGTGAATCCATACTGTATGTAGGATTGTACAGTGGGTTCCTTTTACCGATAGTGAATCCGTACTGTATGTAGGATTGTACAGTGGGTTCCTTTTACAGATAGTGAATCCATACTGTATGTAGGATTGTACAGTGGGTTCCTTTTACCGATAGTGAATCCGTACTGTATGTAGGATTGTACAGTGGGTTCCTTTTACAGATAGTGAATCCATACTGTATGTAGGATTGTACAGTGGGTTCCTTTTACAGATAGTAAATCCATACTGTATGTAGGATTGTACAGTGGGTTCCTTTTACAGATAGTGAATCCATACGGTATGTAGGATTGTACGGTGGGATCCTCTTTTACAGATAGTGAATCCATACTGTATGTAGGATTGTACAGTGGGTTCCTTTTACAGATAGTGAATCCATACTGTATGTAGGATTGTACAGTGGGATACTCTTTTACAGATAGTGAATCCATACTGTATATAGGATTGTACAGTGGGTTCCTTTTACAGATAGTGAATCCATACTGTATGTAGGATTGTACAGTGGGTTCCTTTTACAGATAGTAAATCCATACTGTATGTAGGATTGTACAGTGGGATACTCTTTACAGATAGTGAATCCATACTGTATGTAGGATTGTACAGTGGGTTCCTTTTACAGATAGTGAATCCATATTGTATGTAGGATTGTACAGTGGGATCCTCTTTTACAGATAGTAATTCCATACTGTATATAGGATTGTACAGTGGGTTCCTTTTACAGATAGTGAATCCATACTGTATGTTGGATTGTACAGTGGGATCCTCTTTTACAGATAGTAAATCCATACTGTATGTAGGATTGTACAGTGGGTTCCTTTTACAGATAGTGAATCCATACTGTATGTAGGATTGTACAGTGGGATACTCTTTTACAGATAGTGAATCCATACTGTATATAGGATTGTACAGTGGGTTCCTTTTACAGATAGTGAATCCATACTGTATGTTGGATTGTACAGTGGGATCCTCTTTTACAGATAGTGAATCCATACTGTATGTAGGATTGTACAGTGGGTTCCTTTTACAGATAGTGAATCCATACTGTATGTAGGATTGTACAGTGGGATACTCTTTTACAGATAGTGAATCCATACTGTATATAGGATTGTACAGTGGGTTCCTTTTACAGATAGTGAATCCATACTGTATGTTGGATTGTACAGTGGGATCCTCTTTTACAGATAGTGAATCCATTCTGTATGTAGGATTGTACAGTGGGTTCCTTTTACAGATAGTGAATCCATACTGTATGTAGGATTGTACAGTGGGATCCTCTTTTACAGATAGTGAATCCATACTGTATGTAGGATTGTACAGTGGGATACTCTTTACAGATAGTGAATCCATACTGTATGTAGGATTGTACAGTGGGATCCTCTTTTACAGATAGTAAATCCATACTGTATGTAGGATTGTACAGTGGGATACTCTTTACAGATAGTGAATCCATACTGTATGTAGGATTGTACAGTGGGATCCTCTTTTGCAGATAGTGAATCCATACTGTATGTAGGATTGTACAGTGGGATAATCTTTACAGATAGTGAATCCATACTGTATGTAGGATTGTACAGTGGGATCCTCTTTTACAGATAGTGAATCCATACTGTATGTAGGATTGTACAGTGGGATCCTCTTTTACAGATAGTGAATCCATACTGTATGTAGGATTGTACAGTAGGATCCTCTTTTACAGATAGTGGTTCCATACTGTATGTAGGATTGTACAGTGGGATCCTCTTTTACAGATAGTGAATTCATACTGTATGTAGGATTGTACAGTGGGTTCCTTTTACAGATAGTGAATCCATACTGTATGTAGGATTGTACAGTGGGTTCCTTTTACAGATAGTGAATCCATACTGTATGTAGGATTGTACAGTGGGATACTCTTTTACAGATAGTGAATCCATACTGTATATAGGATTGTACAGTGGGTTCCTTTTACAGATAGTGAATCCATACTGTATGTTGGATTGTACAGTGGGATCCTCTTTTACAGATAGTGAATCCATTCTGTATGTAGGATTGTACAGTGGGTTCCTTTTACAGATAGTGAATCCATACTGTATGTAGGATTGTACAGTGGGATCCTCTTTTACAGATAGTGAATCCATACTGTATGTAGGATTGTACAGTGGGATACTCTTTACAGATAGTGATTCCATACTGTATGTAGGATTGTACAGTGGGATCCTCTTTTACAGATAGTGAATCCATACTGTATGTAGGATTGTACAGTGGGATCCTCTTTTACAGATAGTGAATCCATACTGTATGTAGGATTGTACAGTGGGATCCTCTTTTACAGATAGTGATTCCATGCTGTATGTAGGATTGTACAGTGGGATCCTCTTTTACAGATAGTGATTTCATACTGTATGTAGGATTAAACAGTGGGATCCTATTTTACAGATAGTGAATCCATACTGTATGTAGGATTAAACAGTGGGATCCTCTTTTACAGATAGTGAATCCATACTGTATGTAGGATTGTACAGTGGGATCCTCTTTTACAGATAGTGAATTCATACTGTATGTAGGATTAAACAGTGGGATCCTCTTTTACAGATAGTGAATCCATACTGTATGTAGGATTTAACAGTGGGATCCTCTTTTACAGATAGTGATTCCATACTGTATGTAGGATAAAACAGTGTGATCCTCTTTTACAGATAGTGGATCCATACTGTATGTAGGATTGTACAGTGGGTTCCTTTTACAGATAGTGAATCCATACTGTATGTAGGATTGTACAGTGGGATACTCTTTACAGATAGTGAATCCATACTGTATGTAGGATTGTACAGTGGGATCCTCTTTTACAGATAGTGAATCCATACTGTATGTAGGATTGTACAGTGGGATCCTCTTTTACAGATAGTGAATCCATACTGTACGTAGGATTGTACAGTGGGTTCCTTTTACAGATATTGAATCCATACTGTACGTAGGATTGTACAGTGGGTTCCTTTTACAGATAGTGAATCCATACTGTACATAGGATTTACGGTGGGATACTATTTACAGATAGTGAATCCATACTGTATGTAGGATTGTACAGTGGGTTCCTTTTACAGATAGTGGATCCATACTGTATGTAGGATTGTACGGTGGGATACTCTTTTACAGATAGTGAATCCATACTGTATGTAGGATTGTACAGTGGGATACTCTTTTACAGATAGTGAATCCATACTGTATATAGGATTGTACAGTGGGTTCCTTTTACAGATAGTGAATCCATACTGTATGTAGGATTGTACAGTGGGTTCCTTTTACAGATAGTAAATCAATACTGTATGTAGGATTGTACAGTGGGATACTCTTTACAGATAGTCAATCCATACTGTATGTAGGATTGTACAGTGGGTTCCTTTTACAGATAGTGAATCCATATTGTATGTAGGATTGTACAGTGGGATCCTCTTTTACAGATAGTGAATCCATACTGTACGTAGGATTGTACAGTGGGTTCCTTTTACAGATAGTGAATCCATACTGTACATAGGATTTACGGTGGGATACTCTTTACAGATAGTGAATCCATACTGTATGTAGGATTGTACAGTGGGTTCCTTTTACAGATAGTAAATCAATACTGTATGTAGGATTGTACAGTGGGATACTCTTTACAGATAGTCAATCCATACTGTATGTAGGATTGTACAGTGGGTTCCTTTTACAGATAGTGAATCCATATTGTATGTAGGATTGTACAGTGGGATCCTCTTTTACAGATAGTGATTCCATACTGTATATAGGATTGTACAGTGGGTTCCTTTTACAGATAGTGAATCCATACTGTATGTAGGATTGTACAGTGGGATACTCTTTTACAGATAGTGAATCCATACTGTATATAGGATTGTACAGTGGGTTCCTTTTACAGATAGTGAATCCATACTGTATGTTGGATTGTACAGTGGGATCCTCTTTTACAGATAGTGAATCCATTCTGTATGTAGGATTGTACAGTGGGTTCCTTTTACAGATAGTGAATCCATACTGTATGTAGGATTGTACAGTGGGATCCTCTTTTACAGATAGTGAATCCATACTGTATGTAGGATTGTACAGTGGGATACTCTTTACAGATAGTGAATCCATACTGTATGTAGGATTGTACAGTGGGATCCTCTTTTACAGATAGTGAATCCATACTGTATGTAGGATTGAACAGTGGGATCTTCTTTTACAGATAGTGAATCCATACTGTATGTAGGATTGTACAGTGGGATCCTCTTTTACAGATAGTTAATCCATGCTGTATGTAGGATTGTACAGTGGGATCCTCTTTTACAGATAGTGAATTCATACTGTATGTAGGATTAAACAGTGGGATCCTCTTTTACAGATAGTGAATCCATACTGTATGTAGGATTAAACAGTGGGATCCTCTTTTACAGATAGTGAATCCATACTGTATGTAGGATTAAACAGTGGGATCCTCTTTTACAGATAGTGAATCCATACTGTATGTAGGATTGTACAGTGGGAGCCTCTTTTACAGATAGTGATTTCATACTGTATGTAGGATTAAACAGTGGGATCCTCTTTTACAGATAGTGAATCCATACTGTATGTAGGATTTAACAGTGGGATCCTCTTTTACAGATAGTGAATCCATACTGTATGTAGGATTAAACAGTGGGATCCTCTTTTACAGATAGTGAATCCATACTGTATGTAGGATTGTACGGTGGGATACTCTTTTACAGATAGTGAATCCATACTGTATGTAGGATTGTACGGTGGGATACTCTTTTACAGATAGTGATTCCATACTGTATGTAGGATTGTACGGTGGGATACTCTTTTACAGATAGTGAATCCATACTGTATGTAGGATTGTACAGTGGGATACTCTTTTACAGATAGTGAATCCATACTGTATGTAGGATTGTACAGTGGGATACTCTTTACAGATAGTGATTCCATACTGTATGTAGGATTGTACAGTGGGATACTCTTTACAGATAGTGATTCCATACTGTATGTAGGATTGTACAGTGGGTTCCTTTTACAGATAGTGAATCCATACTGTATGTAGGATTGTACAGTGGGATACTCTTTACAGATAGTGAATCCATACTGTATGTAGGATTGTACGGTGGGATACTCTTTACAGATAGTAAATCCATACTGTATGTCACGGATCCCCAGGTACTGCTGTTCATTCCGTTCACCAGCTCCGGAGGTCTAGTCACCGGCCTTCTAGGCATCACTGAACTGGATTCATTACCACCAACCCCGGACAGTCTTGTCTCATTACGCACACCTGGTTCCCATTCCCCCTGATTAGTATGTTATATTTGTGCCCACTGTTGCCCATTGTCCTTGTCGGTTATTGCTACCATGTCCGTTAGTCCTGTGAGTACCTGTGCTGTTGTATCGGCTACGTGTTATTGTACACTTGTTTTACCGGTGTTGTTTAGAGGTTTACACCTCGTTCTTTTTCTTGGGTGGAGTAAATAAAACCCCCTGTGCCTGTCTCCAATCATTAGACAACGTGACACTGTATGTGGGGTTGTACAGTGGAATCCTCTTTTGAAGATGGGGACTCAATAGGGTTCAGAACCAAAGCACTACACTAGATATGGAGTTGTGAATTGAATTCCTCCACACTCTGTAGGCTACATATGTATTGACAGACACATATGACTGATCATATAGACAACACATGCGTTTGACATGTGTGAGATGGAGATGATTAAGACAGAGACTGTAGTGACAGAGATTCTACATCTAGATTTGACCCCCAATGTTCTTACTTAGTTCCCTCTATGTAGTTCCCTCTACTCTAGAGTCACTTTTAAGCGCTTAATATCTCATTTTAAATTATGGCTGAGGCATTGTGGGCTGTGTGTGTCTCTCTGTGTGTGTATGTGTTGTGTACTTGAGTTTGTGTGTTTGTGTGTGTGTGTGTGTCGCTTCAAAATGTTTCTGTGTGTGGTTTCTCTTTGTATGTGTTTCTCTGTCTTTACTTGTTGTGTGTGTGTGTGTGTGTGTGTGTGTGTGTGTGTGTGTGTGTGTGTGTGTGTGTGTGTGTGTGTGTGTGTGTGTGTGGAATAGAATGCCTTTATTTGCGCTTCTCTTTGTCTGCTTTCCACTCCACTGAATTAGACATCCCATGATGCCATAGTGCAGCGAAGCAGGAAATGATACTTCCCAGATCCACCGTGTTTTCAGATCTTTTAAATGTATATCTCCAAATGTGTGTCTGTGTCTCTCTGTGTGTGTGTGTATGTGTGTGTGTGTGTGTGTGTGTGTGTGTGTGTATGTGTCTGTGTGTCTGTGTGTATGTGTCTGTGTGTCTGTGTGTCTGTGTCTGTGTGTCTGTGTCTGCATGTGTGTAGTCAGCAGCCCCACACAGCCGGTAGTTTATTTTGTTTCAAAGACTTCCCTCTTGATAAGCATTTGATAAAAAAATAAGATAGTTCTCTCGTTGACTGTTTTTTTTTCAATCTTTTGTGATCAAATGTAAGCATTGGATGCTCTGTGAGCTCTATGATGGGGGCTGTTGTTGGTTGTTGGTTAGTTTTTCAGTTTTTCAGTTAAGCTGGCTTGTTTGCCTTCTTTATCGACTGTGTCGAATGAATCGTGAATGTAAAGATGTAAAGCTAAGGCTTTACATCTTTGTAGAAATACAACATACTAGAGCACATCTCTCCTACAGTAGGCCTACTGTCATAACACCTAGGACTGGCACGCTAATTGCTTAATCGTGAAACCGCAGATTATGGATGAAGACTGTCATGAAAATAAAATAACTGTCCTAACCGTTTCAACAGAAATTATACAGAGGGTCAAAGATCATACCCCCAAGACATGCTAACCTCTCACCATTACAATAACAAGGGATGGTGTTTTATTTTACCTTTATTTAACTAGGCAAGTCAGTTAAGAACACATTCTTATTTACAATGACAGCCTAGGAAAAGTGGGTTAACAGCCTTGTTAAGGAGCAGAACAACCGATTTTGACCTTGACAGGTCGGGGATTTGATCCACCAACCTTTCTGTTACTGGCCCAATGCTCTAACCACTAGGCTACCTGTCATCCCACATGTTTTAGGGGGTATGATCTTTGACCCTATGTAACTTTCTCTCTTATCATTATTCACGATTCATTCAGGATTATCAGAAATCATGGTAGCCTCCACATTAATTTGGAAGTGTTTGGAAACATATTCTATTCTTACTTACAATAACATTAAAAAAATGGCACAATCCATTATTTACGATGAATTTCTATTGGGCACAAAATAATCTGAAACACAACCAAAATGAACTGCAAATGCATCCAACAACTTTGTAGAGTCACAAGCTTGATGTAGTACTTTTGTGCTAGGAATATATGTAGGACTAAACATTCCAAACATATAAGAATCTTTTGGTCGTTTAAAAAAATGCTTACCCCTACCTTTACGAGAAAAACTTAATTACTTGTTAAACAAAATCTCTTTCTCTGAGCATTTGTATTTAGCATAAAATTAGATCATTTTCCAACGGTTTTTAGCATACAGTATATATAGCTCCGTTTTTATAATATTCATTTATAATAGTATTCAGTCATTACTGTCCATCTTTATCGAAATTGTCCATATTTTCAGACCCCAATATGTTTCATTTTATAACGTGACCCCGGTCATTTATCTGACAGATAACCAGCAGCCAAAAATCCATGACCGTCACATACCTAACACCCAATATATAGCATCATGTCTTAAACAGCTAACAGTATCAGACCCAGCCCTAATACTGTTTACTGTATTAGGACCCACTCCTGAGGTTTTCTACACTGTGGCGCTCCCAACCCCCCTCGGTATGTCAGTGAATGGTTTGACCCGGCCCTGTCTGACATCACAGCAGCTCTTTGGTGCCCATCACTCTGAGCTCGGGAGGGGGGGTAATTGTTGTTGCCGGGCCTCCCAAGTAGTGCAGTGATCTAAGGCACTATGTTACGGTGTCACTACATCTTAGGGTTCAATCCCAGGGTGTGTTGTGACTGGGAGTCTCATAGGGCAGAGCACAATTGGTGTCCGGGTTAGGGGGATGGTTTGGCTGGGGTGGTTTACTTGGCTCCTCGTGCTCTAGCGACTCCATTTGGAGGCCCGGGCACCTGCATGCTGACCTCGGTTGTCAGTTGAATGGTGTTTCCTCCGGTACATTGGTGCTGCTGCAGAGTTAAGTGAGCGGATGTTAAGAAGCAGCGTGGTTTGGCGGGTGAGATTTCAGAGGATGCATGACTTGACCTTCGCCTCTCCTGATCCTGTTGGGGAGTTGCAGCAATGAGACAAGACTGCAATTGTATATCAGGAAAATGGGGTAAACTTACAACAACAAGACATTTTTTAAATAAAAATGTCGCTGACAACTTCGGACAAGCACAAGTTGCAGCAATAGCGTCTCATAAATTTCATGACTATTGCAGCTGGCATGGCGATGACACAAAATATGATATTAATGCCGTTCCTGTTGAGTAAGAAGAAAAGGTAGATAGAAGGTATATATACAAATATGAATATATTTTGATGTATTGTCATCCGCTTTAACCTCTGTCTTCTTCTAGGTTCATCTTGAGATGTTAGAATACCAGAATAGTTTTTTTGTTTAAATCATAGCAGCTTTGACTAATGTCTATTCTACACAATGCATGTCAAATGTCAGGCAGAGTTCAAATTAAGTGTAGCTTGAATTCTGCATGTATGTATAGTACATGTAATACATTTACATTAAATACAGGTTAAGTCAAGCATAAACACACTATAGCCATGCTGTCATACTAACAAATGTCTGCAGTTTGTGCAATCACACAAAGCCTGCTGTGTTCTTATAATCAAATCAAATGTATTTAGAAAGCCATTTTTACATCAGCAGATGTCACAAAATGCTTATACAGAAACCCAGCCGAAAACCCCAAACAGCAAGCAATGCAGATGTAGAAGCACAGTCGCTAGGAAAAACTCACTAGAAAGGCAGGAACCTAGGAAGACGCCTAAAGAGGAACCAGGCTCTGAGGGGTGGCCAGTCCTCTTCTGGCTGTGCTGGGTGGAGATTATAAGAGTACATGGCCATTAAGGCCGGATTGTTCATCAAGGTGTCAAAATGTTCATAAATGACCTGCAGGGTCAAATAATAGTAAATAATAGAGAGAGAGAGAGAGAGAGAGAGAGAGAGGCCTGCTCTGTTCCAATAATCGCACATCAGTAAATACAGATTAACAAAACAAACCAATTCCATTCAAACTTCCTCGGCACTTGCTGAAACACTGCTTACAATATGAAGGAAGAATACAGAGGGACAGTGGCCTGTTTACCAGTTAGAATGCATTATATTTCATAGCCAGCCTGCTTTACAAATGCTTCCTTATCTGTCAAGTCATGTATCACTAAATTCAATTAGACCCACATACATATTTTCATATGTGGCAAGTGAGCTGTGAACGGGAATGGCAACGAACAACCTTGGCCTGAGACAGGAGACAGAGAGCAAGAGGAAGCTATTTAAATAGAGACTGAGGCCAAGACTGACACAGTGGTGGTAGAGACTATTTTAATTTTATTTTAATTTTATTTAAGTAGGCAAGTCAGACTATGGATATTAAACATGAGCGAACTCCAGTTAGTAATGACTCTCTGTGCTGAGTGTGTGTCTCCGTCTGTATTTATCTCTGTCTCTGTATGTCTCTGTGTGTGTGTGTCTCTCTCTCTTTCTCTGTGTGTGTGTCTCTCTTTCTCTGTGTGTGCCTATGTGTGTGTATCTCTCTCTCTCTCTCTCTCTGTTTGTCTCTCTCTCTCTCCTCTCAACCTCTCTCCTAGCCCTCTATCTCCCTGTCTCAGACCACTCCAGCTCCATCTACTCATCATGTCCGTTGGCCCATGTTAGTGTAAATCTTCCCCAGGCTGAACACTCCCTCTAGTGATGGACACAGGCAATTCCTGAGGATGGGCCAACAGGCACTGCGAATGTTGCCATCCACAACAGACTCACACAGACAGCCCACACAGGCTAGATTGTAAGTGATAATATGATGTCCCCACTGCTAACTAGGAAACATAGTGTATTGAGAGGATGGTTGATACTGTAGGTCTTAGGATATAGGTCTATACTGAATAAAAACACATGCACAACCCTCTCTCTCTCTTTCTCTGTCCTTCTATCTGTCTCTCTTTCTCACAAATACATCCCTCACACCAATCCTGATTGCACACTTCCCTTATGTGCAAAGTATGTTCAGAAAGAAAACCCCACGTGTACATTTACCCATTAGAAAATATAACAATGCATGGTTTGTCAATAGGGCTCTGCTCCATCAGGGTAGCTCACTGCCAAAGCCAAGCATCATATGAAGATGGTACTATAACTACAGTCAGTGAGCACGATATGCTATATCAAATCCCCTGATGGAAGAAACAGAACCCATACAGGTGGAGGCTGGGTTGGTGGTGGGATATCAGAAACAGCAAACATAGAGGGTAACAGCTAGTTACAGCAGCAAGAGACACCAGCGCATGAGAGCGGGTGACATCTGGCATCGAGGAAGCATGTGTAGAACTGGTCAACTAAATAGACTGCATGTAATTGGCGTGTGAATCCAATTGGTGCAATATCAGCTGATGCAATCAACCACACTCAGGTTTCCCTTCTGAACTGGTTACGCTTCATTTCACCCCCCCCCCCCCAAACACACACACGTTCAGTGCATTCGGAAAGTATTCAGACTCCTTGACTTTAGTTACGTTACAGCCTTATTCTTAAATGGATTAAATGTTTTCCCCCCTCATCAATCTACACACAATCCCCCAAAGTAATACAAAGCAAAAACAGGTTTTTGGAAATGTTTGCAAATGTATTTAAAGTAAAAAACTCAAATACCACATTATCATACATTTTCGGAACCTTTACTCAGTACTTTGTTGAACCACCTTTGGCAGCAATTACAGCCTCGAGTAATTGGGAATGACGCTATTAAGCTTGGCTCACCTGTATTTGGGGAGTTCTTACCTATCTGCTCTACAGATCCTCTCAAGCTTAAAAGCTGACAGTGTTTTATATACTTATTTTATGTTGAATCCTGCGGCTCTGTTGGGCTAAATTGCTGTGAGCGCTGCTGTCTATCCCGGGATCCTGCCAGATTCCGTACAGGGGAGGGACGCGAATGCCCAGCTAGCCTAGCTGGCTCGGTGATCTCAAATGGAGGCCGCTATTGAATGTTTCCAGCATTGCAGCAGCTTCGTTTACTTTGCTTTGTTCCGGGACAATGTGGACTGAGCTGACTTTCAATGTAGCAACTGCTTGCTTGCAGAGGACTACAGGAGCAAAATACGTTCACCAAAGTACGTTCATCTCTAGGAGACAGAACGCGTCTCCTTCCTGAGCGGTATGGCAACTGCATGGTCCCATGGTGTTTATACTTGCGTACTTTGTTTGTACAGATGAACGTGGTGCCTTCAGGCATTTGGAAATTGCTCCCAAGGATCAACCAGACTTTTGGAGGTCTACAATTTTTCTTCTGAGGTCTTGGCTGATTTCTTTTGATTTTCCCATGATGTCAAGCAAAGAGGCACTGAGTTTGAAGGTAGGCCTTGAAATACATCCACAGGTACACCTCCAATTGACTCAAATGATAGCAATTAGCCTAACAGAAGCTTCTAAAACCATGACATCATTTTCAGAAATTTTCCAAGCTGTTTAAAGGCACAGTCAACTTAGTGTATGTAAACGTCTGACCCACTGGAATTGTGATACAGTGAATTATAAATGAAATAATCTGTCTGTAAACAATTGTTGGAAAAATTACTTGTGTCATGCACTAAGTAGTTTTGGCAGCAGCTAATGGGGATCCATAATAAATACAAATACAGAGGAACTCTGGGGCTCTGTCAGAGTCACCATCGGGATCTTGGTCACCTCCCTCCCACCTCCCGATTGCTCAGCTTGGCCGGGCGGCCAGCTCTTGGAAGAGTGTCGGTGGTTCTAAACTTCTTCCATTTAAGAATGATGACTGAAGAATGACTCCGGGATGCTGGCCTTCTAGGCAGAGTTCCTCTGTCCAGTGTCTGTGTTCTTTTGCCCATCTTAAACTTTTCTTTTTATCTGAGATATGGCTTTTCCTTTGCAACTCTGCCTGGAAGGCCAGCATCCCGTAGTCCCAGAGACCACGTGTAACAACACCTGCACAGGATCCGTACATCACACCTGCAGGACAGGTACAGGATGGCAACAACAAAAGCCCTAGTTATAGGAACACACAATCCCTCCATCAGTGCTCAGACTGTCCGCAATAGGCTGAGAGAGGCTGGACTGAGGGCTTGTGGGCCTGTTGTAAGGCAGTTCCTCACCAGACATCACCGGCAACAATGTCGCTTATGGGCACAAACCCACCATCGCTGGACCAGATAGGACTGGCAAAAAGTGCTCTTCACTGACAAGTCGCAGTTTTGTCTCACCAGGGGTGATGGTTGGCTTCACGTTTATCGTCAAAGGAATGAGCGTTACACTGAGGCCTGTACTCTGGAACGGTATTGATTTGGAGGTGGAGGGTCCGTCATGGTCTGGGGCAGTGTGTCACAGCATCATCGGACTTAGCTTAGCATTGCAGGCAATCTCAACGCTGTGCGTTACAGGGAAGACATCCTCCCCCCTCATGTGGTACCCTTCCTGCAGGCTCATCCTGACATGACCCTCCAGCATGACAATGCCACCAGCCATACTGCTCGTTCTGTGCGTGATTTCCTGCAAGACAGGAATGTCAGTGTTCTGCCATGGCCAGCGAAGAGCCCAGATCTCAAGCCCATTGAGCACATCTGGGACCTGTCGGATCAGAGAGTGAGGGCTAGGGCCATTCCCCCCAGAAATGTCAGGGAACTTGCAGGTGCCTTGGTGGAATAGTGGGGTAACATCTCCCAGCAAGAACTGGCAAATCTGGTGCAGACCATGAGGAGGAGATGTGCTGCAGTACTTCATGCAGCTGGTGGCCACACCAGATACTTACTGTTACTTTTGATTTTGACCCCCACTTTGTTCAGGGACACATTATTCAATTTCTGTTAGTCACAGTTTGTGTCTCAGTTGTTGAATCTTGTTATGTTCGTACAAATATTTACACATGTTAAGTTTGCTGAAAAGAAAAGCATTTGACAGTGAGAGGACGTTTATTTTCTTGTTGAGTTTATAACCGACTTACTTTCAGTGTAGTGGGATTACACAACAATGTATTCACTGTTAGAGTGCAGGGGAATCCCTGAACACACTAGAACCTTAGCTGTCGTCTCCCATTTGGAGATGTAATGAGTTTATGTACAGTGAGCTCCAAAGTATTCGGACAGTGAAACATTTTTTGTTGTTTTGGCTCTGTACTACAACACTTTGGATTTTAAGTGAAACAACGTTACAGACAAAGACATTCATCAACATATTATTTTAAAGTATGTTACCCATGTTGTTTGAGGCTTACAATAGTATAAGCCTCGATCACTAGCAAAGCGCGGCTGGTGTTTATTTCGACCTTTGCAGAAGGCAGGAATCGTGGTCACAGGCAGGCAATGGTCATACACAGGTAGACAAACAGGCAGGTAAATCAAAACTAGGACTGAAGGCTATAACTGGTTCTCACAAACAAGCTAGGAAAAGGCTTACCCCCAGTCAGTCACAGAACGTTTGCCATACCCGGGAGACAAAATGGGGGCCGCTGTCCCCCGGAATCCCATACAAATGGAACACCTGCTGGATCATACACTCAGCCAATTCCATGGCGTTAGGTAAATGAAGAAGAGGAACAAGACAACACATTTTATAAAAATTATCTACTACGACAAGGATGTGTTACCAGAGGATTCAGGAAGGCCTGTGATGAAGTCAACAGCTATGTGGGACCAGGGTCTGTGAGGGATTGGCAAAGGTTGAGGCATACCAGAAGGGAGATGACAAGGGCTTTTGGTTTGGGTGCAGACTGGACAGGAGAGTACGTAATCCCTTATGTCTGATGCCAGTGAGGACCACCAACACTTACGGACTAGAAGTTTGCTGGTTCATGTAATGTCCGGATGTCCTGACCCCAAGGATGTGTGACAACATTGCATCAGTTAGGGTCTAACAGCTGCTGGTACAAAACTCCTCCCAGCAGGTGTCTCAGGAGGAACCGGGTCTGAGGTTAGGGCTTCTTGTATGACATAGTGATCCTCCCGCTGTACCGGTCCCATAATGCAAGAGGAAGGAAGAATGGGTGTAGGGTCTGAGTTACTGGTCGAATGTATAACTGGCAGGAGAGTGCATCAGCTTTTACATGTTTCTTTCCAGGGACATAAGTAACATGAAAATGGAAGCATGTGAAGAGCCCAGCTTGCTTGTCTGGACTATAACCTCTTGACCCCTCTGATATGTTCCAGATTACGATGATCTGTTATGACAAGAAAGGGATGTTGTGCGCCCTCCAACCAGTGGTGCCATTCCTTTCGAGGGCCAGCTTGATGGCAAGGAGTTCTGTTCCCCACATCGTAATTCCTCTCAGTGGAGGATTTCCTGGAGAAGAAGGTACGGGGATGTGATTTTGGGGGTGTTCCCACTCGCTGAGAGAGTATGGCTCCTACTTCGGAGGCATCCACTTTCAGGGTGAAAGGAAGGGTCGTATCAGGTTGGCGAAGGACAGGAACTGAGGTGAAGAGGCGTTTCAAGTTGTGGAAGGCAGTCAAGGTGGTATCAGTCCATTGAAGGGTCTGGGTCTTTTGGCTGGTAAGGGCAGTGAGGGGAGCGGCAGTAGAACTGAAGTGCCAAATGAACCGGTGATAGTAGTTGGAGAACCCAATTAAACGTTGGAGTTCCTTAACCTTTCTGGCGCAGGCAATCCACTAGCGACCCACCTCGACAACATCCAGTCGACATTGCACGGCGCCAAATTAGAAATACAGAAATAGTCATAATAAACATTCATAAAAAATACAAGTGTTAATCCAGCCACTTTGTCAGATTTCAAAAAGGCTTTACGGCGAAAGCATACCATGCGATTATCTGAGGACAGCGCCCCACTTACAAAAGCATAAACATTTTACAACCAAGTAAAGGAATTACAAAAGTCATAAATAGCGTTAAAAATAATCACTTACCTTTGAAGATCTTCATATTTGTTCGCAGTCACAAGTGTCCCAGCTACACAACAAATGTTTGTTTTGTTCGATAAAGTCCCTCTTTATATCGCAAAAACTCTGTTTTGTTGGCGCGTTTTGTTCAGTAATCCACTGGCTCAAAGGTGGTCAAAACATGCAGACGAATACATCCTAATAGTACCGGTAAAGTTTGTCAAAACATGTGAAACAATGTTTATAATTAATCCTCAGGTTGTCAATTGTCTAAATAATCAATAATATTTCAACCGGACAATAGCGTATTCAATATAAAGGAACAACAACGAAGGGTGCCGAATTGGTCACACGTGCCTAACCAGCTATGCATTCTTCCTCAGTCAACTGACAAAAAGGTCTCATTCTTCTTCATTTCTCATAAAACAAGCCTGAAACAATGTCTAAAGACAGTTGACATCTAGTGGAAGCCATATGAACTGCAATCTGGGTCCTAACCCATTAGATACTCTATAGGCATTCAATTGAAAATACCCACATCAAAAAATCCCACTTCCCGGATGTATTTTCCTCAGGTTTTCGCCTGCCATATCAGTTCTGTTATATTCACAGACAATATTTTAACAGTTTTGGAAAGTGTGGGGTGTTTTCTATCCAAATCTACCAATTATATGCATATCCTACTTTGTTTACTTTGGGCACACTTCTCATCCAGACGTCGAAATACTGCCCCCAAGCCATAAGAAGTTAGCGGTGGTGGGTTTGGGCCAGCTACTGACGGCGGTGATATTGTTCTCATCCATGCTGACCCCTCCAGTTGTCAGTAAAAAACAAAGGAAGTTTACCGAGGTGCTGTTTTCAGTCTACACATAAACGTTAAGGGTCAAGGAGCCA
The DNA here is from genome assembly GCF_002021735.2 of Oncorhynchus kisutch. Taxonomy (NCBI): domain Eukaryota; kingdom Metazoa; phylum Chordata; class Actinopteri; order Salmoniformes; family Salmonidae; genus Oncorhynchus; species Oncorhynchus kisutch. The sequence goes on from NC_034193.2 coordinate 47,483,621, forward strand.
TTGAAGAACCTTTTGCACATAATGCATGTGTTCCTTCAGGGAGTGGGAGTAAATCAGGATGTCATCATTGTAGACGATGCGAAAGCGGTTGATCATATCCTGGAAAATCTTGTTCATAAAGGATTGGCAGACGGCGGGGGTGTTAGTAAGGCTGTAGGGCATGACCAGGGATTAGTAGTGCCCTCGTGTGGTGATAAAGGCCGTCTTCCATTCATTGCCTTCACGTATACGGACAAGGTTATATGCACTTCACTGGTCGAATTTTGTATAGATGTTGGCGCGGCCCGCTTTTTCAAGGGTCGCTGGGATCAGAGGAAGAGGGAAACGGTTCTTGACCATGACGTCATTCAGGGAATGGTAATCAATACATGGACGAAGAGTACTGTCATTTTTTCCAATGAAGAAGCTGGACGCAGCCGGGGAAGAAGAAGGGCGAATGAAACCATTTTCCAGTGTTTCATCAATGCAATTCTCCATTGCCTCATTTTCCTGGATAGATAGGGGGTAAACACGGCCCTTCGGTAGGGACACTCCAGGGAGTAAGTCAATAGCACAGTCCCCTGGGCTATGTGGTGGCAGAGTGGAGGCCTTGATTTTGCTGAAGACATTGCTGTACTGAGCGTATTCAGATGGTATGGTGGGTGGCACAGCAGAGGCAGAGTCCTCAATTGTGGTGGCTCAGCAGGTTAGGCTGAGACAACTGGTGAAGCAGGTAGAAGACCAGGACAGTAGTTCACCTTGTCGCCACGAGATGGCAGGGTCGTGACGACAAAGCCAGGGGTGTCCGAGGAAGAGTGGCTGTTTGGGGGATGAGAGTTCCATGATTTGAATGGTTTCTGTGTGGAAGACTCCAATCTTCCAGACCGGGAAGATTGGAGGGTGACGCTCTGTGTCAGGTGGGCAATGAAGCCCATGCCCAATGGCTGCCTGTCCAGGGGTGTTAATCCTAAAGGGAGGGGTGACAGGTTTTAGATCAATGTCAAGCTCTTGTACTAGCTGGTGACCGATAAAATTACCTGCTGCTCCCGAATCTATCAAGCCCTCTATGTACCTAGTAACCCCCTTCACGGTTATCAATACTGGGATGGAGAACTGCTTCTGGGAGATATTTAGAAATAAGGACACGCCTACCTGCATGGCAGCGGAGGGACCCTTCTCATCTCTCCGTAGGGGGGCGAACATGGCAATGGCTGAGTAGATGATCTTTCCCTCCACAGTATAGGCAGAGCCTTTCATGGATCCACCTTTGATGTTTGACACACGGGAGAGGAGCATGGCCCAACTGCATGGACTCTGGAAGACTCGGACGGGATGACGGAATCATGGAAAGAGAAGGTTTCGGGTTCCTGGGTGGCAGAGTTCTTTGGCGGCGATGAGCTGGTTGATGGAGATGGACATACGAATGTATTGATTTAAATCCTGAAGGTCACCTCTACAGGCCAGCTCTGCCTGAAGTTCCCTGTTGAGCCCTCTTCAGTAGACGGTAGGTAAAGCAGCCTCACTCCATCCACTCCCTGCAGCCACGGTGCGGAACTTGAGGGCATAGTCGGCAGCTGAATTGCGTCCTTGCTGAAGTTCTATGAGGAGGCCTCCTATAGGACGGCCAGAAGGAGAGTGATCGAATACCTCTTTGAAGAGGGTGTGGAAATGGGTCTCAGATCTGAGTTCTGTGTTGTTGTTCAGTCCATATGGTGGTGGCCCAAACCACGGCATTGCCTGTGAGTAGGGACAACAAAATACACCCTGCTCTTGTCGGTGGCAAAGTTAGTGGGATTGTGCTCAATGTATTTGCTGCATTGCATCAGAAATCCCTGACATTTCCCAGGTGAACCGTCATATTTTCCAGGCATGGATATGAATGAAGGAGGGCTATGGGTTACGATACCTGGCATCGGAGGAGTAGGGATAGGTAGGCAGAGAAGACGCTCCTCTTGCTGGGTTAGGCGCTGATGTTGCTCCACTGAATCAATTCCGTTTTTAGGTGAGGTATTCTGTAATGAATACTCAGGGAGAAAAATGTGTAGATTCATGTGCAAAGCGCAGCAGGGGTTTATTTCGACCTTTGCAGAAGGCAGGAATCGTGGTCACAGGCAGGCAATGGTCATACAGACGTAGGCAAACAGGCAGGTGAATCAAAACTAGGACTGAAGGCTATAATTTCTTTAACATTTTATTTAACCAGGTAGGCTAGTTGAGAACAAGTTCTCATTTACAACTGCGACCTGGCCAAGATAAAGCAAAGCAGTGTGACACAGACAATAACACAGAGTTACACATGGAGTAAACAATAAACAAGCCAATAACACAATAAACGAATAATTACAATTTAGCAGATTAACACTGGAGTGATAAATGAGCAGATGATGATGTGCAAGTAGAGATACTGGTGTGCAAAATAGCAGAAAAGTCAATCAAATAAAAACAGTATGTGGATGAGGTAGGTAGATTGGGTGGGCTAATTACAGATGGACTATGTACAGCTGCAGCGATCGGTTAGCTGCTCAGATAGCTGATGTTTAAAGTTGGTGAGGGAAATAAGTCTCTAACTTCAGCGATTTTTGCAATTCGTTCCAGTCACTGGCAGCAGAACTGGAAGGAAAGGCGGCCAAATGAGGTGTTGGCATTGGGGATGATCAGTGAGATATACCTGCTGGAACGTGTGCTACTGGTGGGTGTTGTTATCGTGACCAGTGAACTGAGATAAGGCGGAGCTTTACCTAGCATAGACTTATAGATGACCTGGAGCCAGTGGGTCCGGCGACGAATATGTAGCGAGGGCCAGCCGACTAGAGCATACAGGTCGCAGGGGTGGGTGGTATAAGATGATTTGGTAACAAAATGGATGGCACTGTGATAGACTGCATCCAGTTTGCTGAGTAGAGTATTGGAAGCTATTTTGTAGATGATATCGCCGAAGTCGAGGATCGGTAGGATAGTCAGTTTTTCTAGGGTAAGTTTGGGGGCGTGAGTGAAGGAGGCTTTGTTGCGAAATAGGAAGCCGATGCTAGATTTGATTTTGGATTGGAGATGTTTAATATCTGTCTGGAAGGAGAGTTTATAGTCTAACCAGACACCTAGGTATTTATAGTTGTCCACATATTCTAGGTCGGAACCGTCCAGGGTGGTGATGCTAGTCGGGCAGGCGGGTGCGGGCAGCGAATGGTTGAAAAGCATGCATTTGGTTTTACTAGCGTTTAAGAGCAGTTGGGGGCCACGGAAGGAGTGTTGTATGGCATTGAAGCTCATTTGGAGGTTAGTTAGCACAGTGTCCAAGGAAGGGCCAGATGTATACAGAAGGGTGTCATCTGCGTAGAGGTGGATCAGGGAATCACCCGCAGCAAGAGCGACATCATTGATATATACAGAGAAAAGAGTTGGTTCGAGAATTGAACCCTGTGGTACGCCCATAGAGACTGCCAGAGGTCCAGACAACATGCCCTCCGATTTGACACACTAAACTCTCTCTGCAAAGTAGTTGGTGAACCAGGCGAGGCAGTCATTAGAAAAAACAAGGCTATTGAGTCTGCCAATAAGAATACGGTGATTGACAGAGTCGAAAGCCTTGGCCAGGTCGATGAAGACGGCTTCACAGTACTGCCTTTTATCGATGGCGGTTATGATATTGTTTAGTACCTTGAGCGTGGCTGAGGTAGTAAACTTTAGATAAGCAGGGCAGTATGGATATAGTTCTGTAACAGTTTGGGTCTAGGGTGTCACCCCCTTTGAAGAGGGGGATGACCGGGGTTGCTTTCCAATCTTTAGGGATCTCGGACGATACGAAAGAGAGGTTGAACAGGCTGGTAATAGGGGTAGCAACAGTGGCGGTGGATAGTTTTAGAAATAGAGGGTCCAGATTGTCTAGCCCAGCTGATTTGTACGGGTCCAGGTTATGCAGATCTTTGAGAACATCTGCTATCTGGATTTGGGTGAAGGAGAAGCTGGGGAGGCTTGGGCGAGTAGCTGCGGGGGTGGAGCTGTTGGCCGGGGTTGGAGTAGCCAGGAGGAAGGCATGGCCAGCCGTTGAGAAATGATTATTGACATTTTCGATTATCATGGATTTTTCGGTGGTGACTGTGTTACCTCGCCTCAGTGCAGTGGGCAACTGGGAGGAGGTGCTCTTGTTCTCCATGGACTTTACAGTGTCCCAAAACTTTTTGGAGTTAGAGCTACAGGATGAAAATTTCTGCTTGAAAAAGCTAGCCTTTGCTTTCCTGACTGACAGCGTGTATTGGTTCCTGACTTCCCTGAAAAGTTGCATATCGTGGGGACTATTTGATGCTATTGCAGTCCGCCACAGGATATTTTTGTGCTGGTCAAGAGCAGTCGGGTCTGGAATGAACCATGGGCTATATCTGTTCTGTGTTCTGCATTTTTTGAAAGGGGCATGCTTATTTAAGATGGTGAGGAAATTACTTTTAAAGAATGACCAGGCATCCTTGACTGACGGGATGAGGTCAATGTCCTTCCAGGATACCTGGGCCAGGTCGATTAGAAAGGCCTCCTCGCAGAAGTGTTTTAGGGAGCGTTTGACAGTGATGAGGGGTGGTCGTTTGACCGCGAACCCATAGCGGATACAGGTAATGAGGCAGTGATCGCTGAGATCCTCATTGAAAACAGCAGACGTGTATTTGGAGGGCAAGTTGGTCAGGATATTTCTATGAGGGTGCCCATGTTTACGGATTTAGGGTTGTACCTGGTGTTTTCCTTGATGATTTGTGTGAGATTGAGGGCATCTAGCTTTGATTGTAGGACTGCCGTTAAAACCTCTTACAGCTACCCCCCTACTTTTTTCAATTTTCGCCTGAAGAAATACCCAAATCTAACAGCCTGTAGCTCAGGCACAGAACCAAGGATATGAATATTCTTGGTACCATTTGAAAGAAAACACTCTGAAGTTTGTGTAAATGTGAATTGAATGTAGGAGAATATAACACAATAGATCTGGTTTAGATAATACAATGAAAAAAAAACATACGTTTTTTATTTTTATTTTTGTATAATCTTTAAAATGAACAAGATAAAACAAACATTCAGATAGGATGATGGGGACAATTTCAGTGAAAACATAAGAGGGCAACAGTACTTCTGCAAAGTTTCAGAATGATAACTTCAAAAATGAGTGTGCTACATGATATTTATCATGAAGTCACCCAGGTGTCCCACACAAGTAGCCCAAATGTACCCAAGTGGCCAAATTGGTGAAGGTATACATTTTGAAACAAATAACTATATACAAAACACCAACATGGTATTCTAACACACCCCACAGAAGAAAAAAAAACATTTACAAAATAACATGGGTAACTATTTACACACTTTCAATATTTGGAAGACCCTCAGTCCTCTATCAAATCAAATGTATTTATATTGCCCTTCATACATCAGCTAATATCTCAAAGTGCTGTACAGAAACCCAGCCTAAAACCCCAAAACAGCAAGCAATGCAGGTGTAGAGGCACGGTGACTAGGAAAAACTCCCTAGAAAGGCCAAAACCTAGGAAGAAACCTAGAGAGGAACCAGGCTATGAGGGGTGGCCAGTCCTCTTCTGGCTGTGCTGGTGGAGATTATAACAGAACATGGCCAAGATTTTCAAACGTTCATAGATGACCAGCAGGGTCAAATAATAATAATAATCACAGTAGTTGTAGAGGATGCAACAGGACAGCACCTCAAGAGTAAATATGAACAGTTTAGGGTTCCATAGCCGCAGGCAGAACAGTTGAAACTGGAACAGCAGCAAGGCCAGGTGGACTGGGGACAGCAAGGAGTCATCATGCCAGGTAGTCCTGACGCATGGTCCTAGGGTTCAGGTCCTCCTCAGAGAGAGAGAGAATTAGAGAGAGCATACTTACATTCACACAGGACACCGGATAAGACAGAAGAAGTACTCCAGATATAACAAACTGACCCTAGCCCCCCGACACATAAACTACTGCAGCATAAATACTGGAGGCTGAGACAGGAGGGGTCAGGAGACATTGTGGCCCCATCCGATGATACCCCCGGACAGGGCCAAACAGAAAGGATATAACCCCACCCACTTTGCCAAAGCCGTACACAATATTGTGCTGCTGATGCCAGGTGCCATAGCAGTCTCTTTCTGCTGTAAAACAGAGGGTCACCAAGCATGTGGCGCAGGTGATGGGGGACTTAATTTTGCAAAGAACACAGCGATGCCTCCATGCTGTGCCCTTTTGGCCCTGAGGCATATCCATTTCTGCAGAAATAAATGTAGGCAGATGAACACCACTTGTGGCAGGAGCTGGATGAACCAGCTTCAGTGGGGGATGGAAACCTTGGCCCTGGGGGCTGCCATTCGGAGTCAGTGTCACTGTGAAAGAAAATGTTAAGTTAGAATAGTTTCACATATGAGCCCTGTATCAACAGGCATAATAAACATATATACATATAGAGTACAGGGAACATAAGGTTGAATATATTATTATGACCTGCTAGATCTACTGTCTCTTTTATATTATGACATTTCAACTAGATATACTGTCTCTATTATATTATGACAGATCAGCTAGATCTACTGTCTTTATTATATTACAACAGACCAGCTGTATCTACCGTCTCCATTTCACTTTGGCCATTGTTGTGGGCCTGCCTTCCCATCAACAGCCTATTTGAATAGGCTATTTCATTTGGGGGTGGGGTGGGGCGGCAGACACACGCATTACATGTCTATATATTGCTTCTAAAATTTAAAAAAAATTCACAAATAATATTGTATATTATAAATTTCCAACAAGGGCATTAGCATGATAAGAACTTACCAGTCCAAAACGATGTCCTCTCCCGTTCAAAAAATATTCCTCCACAATCGCTAAATGAATCGTCCTACAACAATCTCTGTCTCACTTTCCAAATCAATTTATTCTGACATTGTGTGTACATCTCTATTTCTAGACTTAGATTTAGCTTTCCCTGACTTAGTCGCCATAATGATTGATATATAAACAGCTGAATCTGCGCGTTTATCCAACAATGCAGTGCGTAATAGGTGTTTCTCCTTCCGGTATGAAACTTCAATAGCGAATTATTCTCTTTACGCTGGAGCTTACTACATGGGTTGGTCTTGCAACACATAAACATGACCTACTGCCGTTCACCTCAGCTCATTGGCTATCTACCCAGCTAGATTTCAAGAGGATCAGTGGTCATTGGGTTAAAAGATAGTCAATCAATGAAACAGCGGGCAAATCATTGGTGCACAATGGTGTCATGACTTGTTGTCTTCAAATCGGATTCTTTCAGTCAATACGTCCCGCGAAATGACCCATCAGGTTTGATTGTGTTACAAACAAACCAGTTGATTGCAGTGACCCCAAACATGACTGGAAAAGTCACGTTCTGTGTGAGTTATTTACCTGGAATGTGTCGTCGAAAATGGAATGAGACGGAATTCACGACACAAGCTGTTCACAAAATGTTTCGTGTTAAGCTATAAAAATGGATTTTATCAAACAAAAGATCATTCATGTGTAACAATGAGCATTGGAATTGCAAACAGACGAAGATCGTCAAAGGTAAACAATTTATTTTAATGCAGTTTGTGATTATGTTACGCCTGTGCTGGTTAAAATTGTTGTTTTTATGGGGCTCTAAGCTCAGATAATTGCATCCTATTCTTTCGCAGTAAATCCTTTTTTAAATCTGACAACGCAGTTGGATTAGCAAGATTCTAGGCTTTCGATACATGTGAGACACTTGTATTTTCATGAATATTTAATATTACTATTTATGTAGCGATCACCGTATGTTGTGGGATTTCAGCCCGCTAGCGGGTTCTGTGCGCAGAGAGGTTAAGCATATCCCAGTTTAGGTCACCTAACAGAATGAACTCTGAAGATAGATGGGGGGCGATCAATTCACAAATGGTGTCCAGGGCACAGCTGGGAGCGGAGGGGGGTCGATAGCAGGCGGCAACATTGAGAGACTTATTTCTGGAGAGATTAATTTTTTAAATTAGAAGTTCTTTGGTTATAGACCTGGAAAGTAAGCCTGCAAAGTTCTGTCAATCTCTGCAGTAGATTGCAACTCCTCCTCCTTCGGCAGTTCTATCTTGACGGAAAATGTTGTAGTTGGGTATGGGAATCTCCAAATTTTTGGTGACCTTCCTAAGCCAGGATTCAGACACGGTAAGGACTTCAGGGTTGGCAGAGTGTGCCAAAGCACTGAGTAAAACAAACGTAGGGAGGAGGCTTCTGATGTTGACATGCATGAAACCAATGCTTTTTTGATCACAGAAGTCATCAAATGAGGGTGCCTGATGACACGCAGGGCCAGGGTTTACCTCCACATCACCCGAGGAACAGAGGAGGAGTAGGATGAGGGTACGGCTAAAGGCTATCAAAACTGGTCGCCTTGAGCGTTGGGGACAAAGAATAAAAGGAGCAGATTTCTGGGCATGGTTGAATAGATTCAGGGCATAATGTGCAGACAGGGGTATGGTGGGGTGTGGTAACAGCAGAGGTAAGCCCAGGCACTGAGTGATCATAAGAGAGGTTGTATCTCTGGACATGTTGGTTATAATGAGTGAGGTCACCGCATGTGTAGGAGGTGGGACAAAGGAGGAATCTGAGGCATGATGAGTGGAACTAGGGGCTCCATTGTAAACTAAAACAATGATAACTACCTAAACAACAGTATACAAGGCATATTGACATTTGAGAGAGACATACAGCGAGGCATAAAGTAATCACAGGTGTTGATTGGGAGAGCCTAGCTAAGACAATAACGGGTGAGACAACAACAGCTAATCAGCTAAAACAACAACATCAGGTAAAATGGCGATGACTGGGCAGAGAGGGTCGATTCGCGGCTGGGGCCGACAGATAAACAAAAAATAAACAGAATGGAGTACCGTGATTAATGGACAGTCCAGCAGGCATCAGCTATGTAGCCAAGTGATCACAGGGTCCAGGGGGCAGCAATAGATGGAAAAGGGTAGTCGCTACTACGCTAGCACGCGGGCGACACAACATTTAAAGTTAGTAGCCTGGGGCTCGTAGAAGTGTCTGCTCCGACGTCCGACGGAGGCCGGTTGAAGGCACAGCGGATGGAGTAGTCGTCGGCAGACCAGTCGTGGTGGTGCGGTGGGGCGCCGTGTCGACAAAGGAGCCAAGCCAGATGGCGAAAGAGGTATTGTAGTTATAGTAATTTAGTTTGCTAGCCGGGAGAGGCGCCTGGCTCACAGCTAACTGGTGCTAGCTTCTGGGCAGGGGCGTTAGCCACTATAGCCAATCGGCAGCAGCGGTGATCCGGTGCCAAGGTCCAGAGTTTACGGCAAGGAGCCGGTGGAGTAGTGGGTTCTAGCTGTGTTTTGGTGGAGTCCGGGTGAACAACTGAGTATGCCTCGAGGTGGGCCTCAGGGATAGCTTCGGTACTGGGTAACTCGGTGGGTGCTAGCTAGCTAGCTGTGAAGATCAGGAGTAATGGTCCAGGGATTACGGCAGGAATCCGGCGTTGTAGTGGAGAGACATAACTGGTTCTCACAAACAAGCTAGTGAAAGGCTTAGTAGAGTCAAAATTAACAATACCTCACAAAAGGCACAAATAGAATGAACTGAACTGAGTAACTAACACAGGTGAAATCAATGAACAAAAATGAAAGACAGGGCTATGTTCAAGAACACAAAGAAACAGGGCTATGTTCAAGAACACAACAACACAGAACATGAGGTTGACCAAGAAAATAAATGCAGATCCTTACAACTGTAGCTGTTGGTAGGCGCTACTGTTACTGCTAGCTAGCTATACCCCAGTTGGGAAAAGACACAGAGAGGCATTGGTGGCAGACAACATATGTTGTGAGGCTTTTATTTGGGCTGCCCTGAAGTGGTAGCTACAGACAATACCTGCAGAGTTCAGTATTTCCTTATTTACTGTTATACAGGTATCAAGAGTATCATAGTTGGGACACAGGATAACAATGACATAAAGCAGACTGCTTGCCCTAGTGTTCCTCCTGCGTATTAAAACCTTTCCATAGTGAGGGTGATAAAATGGATATAGTAGAGACATAAAGAGAAGGAAACAATAAAAGCTATGGCGAGAGAGAGAGAGAGAGAGAGAGAGAGAGAGAGAGAGAGAGAGAGAGAGAGAGAAAAAACACACACATTTCTTCACACAGGGTCGTGGGGTTAGACAGGGATGCAGCTTAAGCCCCACCCTCTTCAACATATATATCAACGAATTGGTGCGGGCACTAGAAAAGTCTGCAGCACCCGGCCTCCCCCTGCTAGAATCCGAAGTCAAATGTCTGCTGTTTGCTGATGATCTGGTGCTTCTGTCACCAACCAAGGAGGGCCTACAGCAGCACCTAGATCTTATGCACAGATTCTGTCAGACCTGGGCCCTGACAGTAAATCTCAGTAAGACCAAAATAATGGTGTTCCAAAAAAGGTCCAGTCACCAGGACCACAAATACAAATTCCATCTAGACACTGTTGCCCTAGAGCACACAAAAAACTATACATATCTTGGCCTAAACATCAGCACCACAGGTAACTTCCACAAAGCTGTGAACGATCTGAGAGACAAGGCAAGAAGGGCATTCTATGCCATCAAAAGAAACATAAATTTCAACATACCAATTAGGATTTGGCTAAAAATACTTGAATCAGTCATAGAGCCCATTGCCCTTTATGGTTGTGAGGTCTGGGGTCCGCTCACCAACCAAGATTTCACAAAATGGGACAAACACCAAATTGAGACTCTGCACGCAGAATTCTGCAAAAATATCCTCCGTGTACAACGTAGAACCCCAAATAATGCATGCAGAGCAGAATTAGGCCGATACCCACTAATTATCAAAATCCAGAAAAGAGCTGTTAAATTCTACAACCACCTAAAAGGAAGCGATTCCCAAACCTTCCATAACAAAGCCATCACCTACAGAGAGATGAACCTGGAGAAGAGTCCCCTAAGCAAGCTGGTCCTGGGGCTCTGTTCACAAACACAAACACACACTACAGAGCCCCAGGACAGCAGCACAATTAGACCCAACCAAATCATGAGAAAACAAAAAGATAACTACTTAACACATTGGAAAGAATTAACAAAAAAACAGAGCAAACTAGAATGCTATTTGGCCCTACACAGAGAGTACACAGCGGAAGAATACCTGACCACTGTGACTGACCCAAAATTAAGGAAAGCCTTGACTATGTACAGACTCAGTGAGCATAGCCTTGCTATTGAGAAAGGCCGCCGTAGGCAGACATGGCTCTCAAGAGAAGACAGGCTATGTGCTCACTGCCCACAAAATGAGGTGGAAACTGAGCTGCACTTCCTAACCTCCTGCCCAATGTATGACCATATTAGAGAGACATATTTCCCTCAGATTACACAGATCCACAAAGAATTCGAAAACAAATCCAATTTTGAAAAACTCCCATATCTACTGGGTGAAATTCCACAGTGTGCCATCACAGCAGCAAGATTTGTGACCTGTTGCCACGAGAAAAGGGCAACCAGTGAAGAACAAACGCCATTGTAAATACAACCCATATTTATGCTTATTTATTTTATCTTGTGTCCTTTAACCATTTGTACATTGTTAAAACACTATATATATATATATATATATATATATATATATAATATGACATTTGTAATGTCTTTACTGTTTTGAAACTTCTGTATGTGTAATGTTTACTGTTAATTTTTGTTGTTTTTCACTTTATATATTCACTTTGTATGTTGTCTACCTCACTTGCTTTGGCAATGTTAACACATGTTTCCCATGCCAATAAAGCCCTTGAATTGAATTGAATTGAATTGAATTGAGAGAGAGAGAGCGAGAGAGAGAGAGAGAGAGAGAGAGAGAGAGAGAGAGGTATTTATTTATTTGACATTTTGTTAGGATGAAATCTCTTGAGATGCACTGTTTAGTTTTCAAGAGCCCCCCCAAAAATAATACTTACAGACAGACAGACAGACAGACAGACAGACAGACAGACAGACAGACAGACAGACAGAGAGAGAGAGAGAGAGAGAGAGAGAGAGAGAGAGAGAGAGAGAGAGAGAGAGAGAGAGAGAGAGAGAGAGAGAGAGAGAGAGAGAGAGAGAGAGAGAGAGAGAGAGAGAGAGAGAGAGAGAGAGAGAGAGAGAGAGAGAGAGAGAGAGAGAGAGAGAGATAGATAGATAGATAGATAGATAGATAGATAGACGGAGAGAGAGAACCAGGATGTGTTTATGTGCTGTGCTCAGCTCAATGGGCCTCGCTGCAGAAAATTGCTGCGTTGTCGACGTAGCAGCCAGAAGAGCTAAAAGTAGTGTGTAAGCTGAAACACCAAAAATGTGTCAGGGGAAGTATTTATTTAGTTACACGCTTGTTACCATTCATTACTCAACATTACTGCAGGTTTTCAACTCAACTCTGTCTGAACTCAGGCTTTATAATAAAGTATGAACAGAGAGAGAGAGAGACTGTAACTAATGATTTTTACATACTTTAATTAACAGGGGGTGATGTGTGTGTTTTTCTGTTTGTGTGTGTGTTTGTGCCAAACTCTCATTCAGCAATTTACCACCAAACACTTGTTAAGTAATGCTACTGCTGTATAATCAACTTACAGTATATCACATTCCCTCATTAAAACAAAGTTGCATCATCATTTCCCCCTTATGGCCTCACATTTCAACAACAACAGTGGTAGTAGCTATTTACAGTATAATCAATCTGGGGACTGAGGAAACTTCAAGGCACACACCCAGACATACCAGGATGTCAGGCAATCTCCTTGACTTTTTATTGAGGCCTGCTAGAATGAGTCCCAAATGACTGATTGAGTCCCCTATACTCTACATAGTGCACTCCTTCTGACCAGAGCTATATGGCCACTACATAGGGAATAGGGTGCCATGTGGGACGCAGCCCTAGACAGGTAATATCCAGATACATAAGGAGAGCAGTAACAACCCTTCTGTGTTTATGTAAACTGTCTGTAGGTAGAAATCGGCTATTGTCCAATGGAGCAGACAGGTGCTAGCCTACGTACGATATCAAAGAGATTTGGAAGCAATTAACACCTTACCTAAGGGCAATTACCACCTTACCTCATGAGGTCCACATTGACAACACCTTCCTAGTGGTGAAGTGTTTTCATGACTAGGCCCCGGAGCATTTCCTGACTTGATTAAACTGTGGCCACTAGTTATTATAGGCTATCAGAAGGGCCCAGAGTATTACCTTAGGCACTAAGTATAGGCTATCACATGGGCCCAAAGTATTGGGATATGCAGTCAGGGATAACTCCAGGCCCTTTTCATTCATAACAATCACACATTTTGTCAAAAAAAAAACTCCAAAGCAGTGAACCTAGCGAGCTCATTTTCTGATGCCCCTCCCACTCAGCAAAACTCCTCTAAACAGAAGGCAAATGAATAATGCATTGATATCTATGATCTCTCTCTCTCTCTCTGTTTTACTGAGCCCTGCTCTATTATTAGGTTTCAAATCAAGCTCGTCTTTACTTCTCTTAAAGAGTTATTAAAAATGTAAATGTGTGAATGCAGAGCGGGTGACTATCATTTGTTTAGAGGCGACTTTCATGAGAATAGTCAAACTCAGAGATACAGAGAGAGAGAGAGAGAGAGAGAGAGAGAGAGGAATATTATCTTCCTTTAGAAAATACAATGGGAGAGACAGGAGTTCGAAGTCACATACTGCTTGCTTCCCCAGACTGACTCTGTTAGCACATCTTCTATCATCAAGCCACATCAATTTCCCTCCACTAAATGAAAGATGCTTACGCAATATGTTTGGTAATGGCCGATGTTTGAGCAGGTTATTATCATTAAAATATAAATGGGAATAAAAAGAGAAGGAGAAGGGGATAGTAAAGTTAATGTGGCGTGGCCCAGTTTTACAACCACTCGCAGTCTTTTTCATAGATAAACCGCTAGATTATTCTAATTAGACAGTGTGTTAATTGAGTGTGGGTCCTGGGGTATAATGTGTCATTATTGGTCTGCACCAACGGCAACCCCTCACAAGAGTGACACCATTCACCCGACTGAGTGAGAAAGAGAGAGAGAGAGTGACAGAAAGAGGAAGGGGGAGGGAAAGTGTTTCGGGGGAGGGGTGGAGGGGGGAGTGTGAGTGAGAGAGAGGTAGGGGATCTCCCACCTCAACATCCTCTCTGACATTATTACTTAGTCATTGCGTTCTGCCTAGTGTGCTAACATTCAGGAAATGCCAAGAGAGATCGACGTTACAAGGTATCGCACTTTGCCTAAAAAAACGGTGGTAAAGGTCAAGACTCTGTGCCCAGGGGGAGCATGCTGCATATACCACCTATTTCGATCTACGTACTACACTGCACCATGCAGTCAAACCACTACCATGCAAAACTGGTGTTGGAGAATTAGAGAGAGTCAGACTACATCAGTCCAACCACTACCATCCAAACTGTACTGGGATCAGCTGTTAGAGATCCAGAGACAATGTCACGGTCGGCTCCTACTTTATCCTGAGATACCCCCTGTGGAAAAAGAGGTTTAATAGAATGAAGAAGATCACATTTGACACTTTTATATGAATGTATTTAACACCCACACACAGACTCTCTCTAACACACACTGACAAACTCACACACACGTACGCCACAAATGCAGCTCAGTGCTCTGTCAAAATCCTTGTATTGCAGAACGGGATCAGTGGCCAAGCGTATTATTACACTCAAGTCATACATTCTTAACGTGTCCTTCCTCAAAGGCCTACTCTAGTACCTCTACCGTGGCGATGGCACAGGAAACATAATGAGACCATTAGCTTGGTGATTGACTGCCTTCAGAACCTTTCATCCAATGGGTAGCTCCGAGCCATGCAGGAGACGGAAGTCTCAAGGTTTTTAGTGACTTCTGAGGTCTTAGATGTTGTTCTGTTCCAACAGCAGGTGCTATGTAATGTGAGTGTAATTGAACTTGAATGTGTTGTAATGTAGGCATCAATGCAGCATCAATGCAGGCATACTGGGTTAATGTGTTTCTATCAAACGCTGATAAGCCAACTGTAGTTACATTAAACTATCTTCATCGGTCGGTCTTGGAGAGCAGGTATGACAAGGAGTTTCATGACCTGGCCCGACCAGGGAAAGTTCACTAAGGTAAAACGAGGACCCTATGTATAATTCCATCACCTTTCACAAGTTTCTCTCAATCCAGTCCATTAACTAGATAATAAAGTTATCTATGCATGTAGTCAATCTT